>NW_027103656.1:0-232264 GCF_902728285.1 Clytia hemisphaerica | reverse complement strand
AGCCAAAACTTTGCGAGTTTTCCGGGAATTTAATTTCTTGTATGGAGGGATTTCTATCCAAAATTAGTCCAATTTTGCCCTACAGTAATATTACCAAATTTGGGGTAAAATCTGATTTTTTTTACCTTTCAAGAACATATCTTTACGGCACATTTACAAAACCCCATGATGTTATATATCATTGAAAGCCAAATTTTAAGTAGATTCTGAATCTGTCTGAATATTTAAGTTTTTAAGTCCACAATTTTGTTGGGTGAGATCTAAAGTGCTTTAAATAGATTTTTCAAGGGCTGGGACAAGCTTTGTGCTTATATATCGGAATATATTTTCCCAGAAAAGGTTGGAGAAATATTTGTTTGAACGTTTTACTTTTAATAAATCACAGAATTTTCTCATATATCGCACAGATAAAAAAATGTGCACTGCATACCGCCAATCCAGCCATCTTTCACATAAGACATGAAACATTCACACCCCCTTTTCACCAAGTTTTTTTGGGTTTGTGATTCAAATCTTAAATAAAATGACTCATTTTCAGGTTTCTGAATAAAACAAACAATAGCAAGGAGATAAGAGTTCTTTAGACCAGAAAAATGATGATTTTAGAGGGTGTGAATGTTGTAAGCCTTGTGTGAAAGATGGCTGGATTGACGGTAAGATTTTGGATTTTTTTGGCCCTAAAATGAAAAGGTCTATTTTTTAGTTCTATACTTAAAACATGTTTAGAACTAATCAAACAAACAAATTCAGTCGGGTTTACTTGGTTGTTTTACCGAGACCGGAATTTATACCGTGCTCGGAATAATTTCTGAGATTGGCCTAGGGAATAAATAAAGAGCCTCTTTGTTTTACGGATCGATATCGTAATATATACTGAGAGTGATGCGAAATTTGTGATTTACCTCTGATAATGAAGGTTTTTTTCACACATTATACATTTAAAAAGTTTATTCAACACTACACTTTGATCCCATAAACTTTCTAAAAACATCATGGTTAACAATGCCCTAGCTGGGAAACCCGTTCATCCTGTTCTTCGTGTGGTTTCGAAGTATAACATTTAGTTCAAGCAACAAAAAATAGGATCGATCAGGAGTGGCCGGTTATTTTTGTAGATACCAAAAGTGGATGCTCGTTCTGATTGGCTAATCTGTTTATTGTTTTGATTTGATAAACAAAAGTATGACATCAAACGAGACCCATAGACCTTTTCGCCTTTGCGTCCGCCATATTGAATTGTATGCAAAAATTATGGTTGCCGAATTGCCGTGGTGAAATTCCCTTAGAAAGTATGCAAAACATATGCAAGTTTACACAAAGATTAAAAAGACAACAAAGCATCTTATAAATAAATATTATAATCATTAGAACAATAAAAGATGGAATTTCTTAATCCAAAAGGAAATATTTACAGAACAACAAAAGCCTTTTAGGAATTTGTTCTTAAAGACATTGCCTATTCGTTTCATGCCATTAAAAAAATTCCACGGGAGGAGTACACACATCAAACTTTCAAAAAACACGCAAACTGAAAGCAGTAATTTGACGTCACACTTCATCAATGTTTGATTTGATCATTTGGGCTCTATTCCAGGCGAATTAATTGCCGTCAGCCGAATAAGGATTGTTTTTTACCTTCGCGGGTGATTTTTCAGTTTGAGTTTATGTCTAATGTTATGGTCTTTTGAAGTGCTTGTTCTAAGAGATGAGTGAATATAATTGTTTTTAGTTTTCAAAAGAAGCAAATTTAATCTTTCTTCTACAAGATTACACTTTAATATAATGCCAATTATGCATGTAAGTTTTTATTTAATACTTTCTTTTTGCATATGTTTTGCATACTTTCTAAGGGAATTTCACCACGGCAATTCGGCAACCATAATTTTTGCATACAATTCAATATGGCGGACGCAAAGGCGAAAAGGTCTATTGTTTCAAGTGGTGGCACGATTTTTTGAATTGTTTTCAAAACCTAACGTTTTTTTCTATTTGTGATTTGTTAAATGATTTGAATCGAGTAAAAAAAACATACTCTGTATTTCGAGTTTTTTGTTTGGACTTTTTCGCAGGATTAAAATTTTTAATAACAGAGTATGGAAACCAGACTAACAACGCCCAAAATTAAGGCTAAATTTTTATTTTGTGCCGGTTACGTCTACGATTTTAACCGGTCAGTATTTTGCTCGGTAATCGCGCTCGCTTTACTGCCAAAAACTGTAGCGGATGCTATACCGGCTTCTTTTAAATAGTGAAAAGTGATTAATTGGCAATTAAAGCTGAAATCAACAGTGAATTTTTTTCAACCAACAGATAAATAGACCATTTTGATAATGTGGCAGACATCCTGTTTTCAGAGCATGTCACATGGCTGCCCCCAAGGAAAAATTACAACATTAAAATCCTGCCCTTGAACTCTGTGTACCCACTCAAAAAAGCTGTTAAAAAGCCAAAGTGACAAAATAGGCTATTTTCCAGTAGTTTTGCCCCTGAGACTAGAAAATTATCAAAATTTTACCCCTGCCCTTGAAAATGGACACACTCTGCCCCCAAGATCTCGATGATTTCTGCCATACCGACCCTGCAAACTGGGCAGATATGACAGTTTGTAGGGAACAAATTAGCCGTAGCCATAGCCGTAGGCTACCTATTTCTTATTGGTTGTTGCATTAGCAACAGTTGCTATTTTGCCTACAAACTGTCATGGCCGCCGCGACATTAAAGGTCTATTGTATTGTCCTGTGTTCTTTCACTTTTGAGGAGGGAAAAAAATTGTTGCAGGTAATTTTTCATTGTCGCAGGGCCTTTTAAAGGATTTGAACGTGATTTGGATGTAAGAAAGATGTTTTAATGACGTTATATAGTAATAAATAACGAGATTCGCTGATCTCGGTAAAACAACCACAAGTAGACCCGACTGAATATTATGAATAATCAAACTAATCACGTAACTAATCAATATTCCAATACTCAAAAACTTCCATCTTGAATAATTAAATAATTAATTTAATAATTTAGTAATATGATAATATAAAGCAGCTTGTTTCCCACATGAATTTAAATTCTTCTGGTGACTGTGTCCCTCTCAGCTTTTGTGTCTTCTGCCAGTCAGCCATCTTTGTTTACATTTTCGGCCTGCAATCGATATTTTTCCAGAGGCTAAACACTAAATCTACAGACCAGATTTTCAGAAATCATAATCCGATAATCCGATAATCCGGCACTTTAAACCGGTACTTTAAACCGGCAGTTTAAACCGGGGATGTGAGTTCCGTTTGGGTTCTGAACTGATCCGTTTGGGTTCTGAACTGATCCGTTTGGGTTCTGAACTGACCCGTTTGGGTTCTAAACTGATTCACTTAGGTTTTAAACTGATCCGTTTGGGTTCTAAACTGACTCGTTCGGGTTCTAAACTCACTCGAGTATCTAAACCGGGTATTTTTGACATCGATTCCGCTTCATAATACCCATGGATACCCATCTTTTACTTCCATTCTCTATTTAGACAATACATAATAGCATAACATAGCATTTTAATCTACTTTCTGCCAGAACAGGGATACTGTGCTCATCTGTAGTGAGGTGAGTGAAGGGGGTTTAGCATTTGCCAGCAAATAATAATGAGCTGAGTCAGGCTGGATTCTCCATGAATGTCGACCAATTTTGAGGTGGTAGAAGTTTCACAACTTCTTCTTCAGTTGACAATGAGAGAATTCTCTTGCTCTTGTCATCTGCGACTTGAATAATATCAAGAATCCACAATTAATAAAAGTTAACTAACCTTTGTTTTATTGCAGTTGAGCTCCAGCTAGCACGCATTTCAAATTCAAAAACATCTCAAACCTGAAGAAAGCTCGGTTTTTTCTTCTTCCCATCTTCTTCGTTCTTTGCACTAACATCTTTATCATCATTGACAACACCAAAAAAATCTAGAGCTCTTTTGGAGAATATATAAAGAATTGTAAACAACAAAGAAGTGAATAAAAATCAAAACTGAAGCTACAACTCTGGGCAAAAATAATGCCCTCCCTCCTTGAAATAAACTTGTGCATCCGAAATACAGTAAAAATTACGATGTGAGTCCTGATTATAAATCATAATTCTTTGAAAGAAAATACATTTTGACTCTGTTTCATGAAAAGAATATACAACATTTAGAAAAAGAAAATATAAGAGTCCTTCCCCTCTCAAGAAAAAAGATTTCAATGATTTCGAAAGATCAAGAGACAAATAACATTTTCCAGACTGTCCAGATTGAACGTACTTACTAAAATAAATTGTTTCAAAACATTCGAAAACATTTGCGTGCTCGTGTGAACACTCAAAAACATTCGATTTTCAAAGCACTGTTTACATTTGAAAATTCGAATGTATTTTCGGCGTAAAGCTCTGTTTAGACTTAAACACGGAAAAAATTACAGACTCGCAAATTTCACCTCGTTGATTTCCTCGAGACAAAGATGAGTTTGTACTCAACATTGTGGGGACATTTTTTGTTGTGGGGACAAAAAATCTTGTCCCACAACTTTTTATCCTGCAATCAGTTGGGATTTTTGCTGGTTCATCTATTTTTAAGTAAAGTGAAAATGTCCCCATTACTTGTGTTTTCACAGTTTTGTGTATTTGTGTTTCAACATGTGACTTACCTAAGTGGGGACAAACTAAACATTTTCACTGTAAACATTAAAAAAATTGAAAATGAAAATCTCAATTTTCGTCAAGTAAATGAAATGGTGTAATTTTTTAAAAGCTGACAAGCTGGTATGTTGTTTCGACGTCAATAGGCTGAAAATTTGTTACACTTTTAAGGAGGACATACATTTATATTGATAACTGCCAGTTTTGTAATTTAAATTGGAGAATAAACAAAATATTTTCCCTCGCTTCATGCTTGCTTATCTAAAGGATTCTTGTACACCCGGTCTCTCTATTATCTATTCTTTGTTTGTTTCAACTAGAAAAGTTTTGTTTTTTAATAGTTGAATTATTGTCAGTTATAAAACATGATTCATTTTTGTGACTTGTTTCAGCCAATTAGACTAAATGGTTATATAACCTTCATCTTTTGTCAAGGCCATACTAAATGACTGAATATATTATACCCATCTACTGCCAATTAAGGCTATGAACCTGGTTAATGCAACCAACGAAGTCCGTAAAGACGCTCCTGAGGATGAAACTGTTGATATTGGCGTGTCGATCGACGCATCCTGGCAGCGCCGTGGATATTCTTCACTAAATGGTGTAACAACTGTGAGTTCCATTGAAAGTGGGAAAGTTATTGATACACATCCCCAAACCAAACACTGTCAACAATGTGCTCGCAAGGAAAAGCTCAGAAAGACTGATTCTAAGGCTTACGAAGCCTGGAAAAGTACCCACATTTGCATAGTAAACCATGTTGGATCTTCCGGAGCCATGGAATGTGAGGGTGCTAAGACTATGTTTGAAAGATTTGTTAAAGAATACAAACTTAGATACACAGAATTTTATGGAGATGGGGATTCGAAAAGCCACCCTACAGTTGAGAGCACGTATCCTGGAATAAAAGTTAATCAACATAAAAGGGGTTGCGGAACGACCGTTCCGTTTTCGCAAAGCGAAGAAATTTTGACACTAACAAATTATTTTTATAAGTCAAACTTTTATTGATAATGTTTTCCAACTAAACTCTTTCTTTTTATAAGAATTTTATAAGAACAATACGAGGCTCAAAAATTAAATACGCTGGGTTTTGAGCAATTCAAAAACAATTTCAGGCTCAAAGTGCAAAAAAGGACAGCCAAACCTTTAAAGAAATTTACTGGTTCTTATAAAAAATAGTGCAATTGACAAAAAAGAACACACATGTTTCTTGTGTAATGGCTGAATGACCAACAACAAAGATATTACATTAGGCTTTAGGCTGGTAGTTTAGCTGAATAAATTGAAGACTTTTATCCCATCTTTTGTGAGTTTTGAAACAATTATTAGCTCTCTATAAAACTTTTACCTACAAGACAAATTATCAACAATTCAAAATTATTTATACATTTCCCTTCAAAATTTAAAAGAAAATGTGCGTAGTTTGAAGATGATCTTGAGCTTTTCAGCATTAGAACTAGAAATCTCTCAATATGTGCTACCTCTTTATGATATTATTCACTTCAAGTAGTCTCAATTTTCCGAAAAGGATCAGCAGCCTAGCAATAATTTCCAGTACTTATCAAGACTAGTGAGATTTTGCGTGATGAAATTTGTCTTTTGTGAGTCTATTTTTGCGATATTGTGTGTTCGGCAAAAAGATGTTCCCAATGTTTCATTTATAAAATCAATCCAAACCAGTCCAAACTAATTTTTTCAAGAACCTTGCCTTGCAGAATAAAATTCAAAAACTTCTATAATTCATATAAGTTTATTAAAGTAATGCCATTACTATTTATTAGGCGGTAATAATAACAAGCGTTATCTACAATCTCACGTCAAAGAGTTTATGAAAATATAAGTTGATTCGCCAGTAAAAAACACTTTTGTGAAAGATATCTTGTTTGAAAATATATTCGAGCTAGCATCAAAAGTAACATACAGGGTGTCCCTAATTAAAGTATCGAGTTTGAACATGCGATTGAGTCGACCCGTTTGTGTGTGTGTTATCGCTAAAATATCGTTCTCCGTCCACACACTATTACGGTAGTTACAACGCATAAATTAATCGTAATGACAAAGAAAATAGAGGGAGAGCTTAAAATACAATTTTGTGAACACGCACATAAAACTTTCTACTCATAGTTGTGTTTCGACTCGATACTTTAATTAGGGACACCCTGTATAGGTACTTTTATCATTTAAGTTGTCTTTTGGGCTAAAGTCATCAATCATAGTTTTGTTATCACTTTATCGCACAAATATAAATCGGCATTATTCTAATTGATGATGATCAAGCTCCAATGCAATGTTAAACAAAAATCTCTCGAGAGTCAGCAAAAAATAATGGAATTAACATCAACAATCAATCAAGCCAAATCAAGTACAGTACAGTCTTCTCTTTTGTCTCGTAAACATTGCGTTGGCACAATTTATATTCAGCAGGACCATTTTATTATTCTCCATCATGGCATCAATCACAATCTGTTCATACAGTCATAATGCTATGTATATTTTGGTTTTATGCTACTTCTTTGTTGTGCACGTTCACCCACCAAAACTCTGAAACACTGCTGATTCAGCCAGTCGCCCGATCGGTAGTTAAAAGTCACCCATCACATCACATGAATCAAGCTCCTTCACCTGCTATCACCTGTGAACCCTGAAGACAGAAGAGATGAAAATAATTATAGTTAGAGTAAAATGAAATAAACTCACGACCCATATGAATAAAAATAAGCCTGTGGAAAGAAAACATGGCCATATGATATCCATGAAACACATGGCCGAGAAATAAAAAAACATTTTGTTTTGTGAGATGAAATCCAATTTAATACAAAAAAGTCAACACAAAGAAAAAGTACTAATGTAACATTCCAAAGGTAGTTGAAACTATAAAGGTGAAAAAAAATGAAGATTTACCTTTCAATGGGCCATAATCAGTCCAAAAGTTAATGCATGCACCTCAAAAACCGAAGAGATTCGTTGGTTTTCAGGGCCATCTTTGTTGTTTGAAAATGAAACCAGAAAAAAAAGACTGGGCCCAGACATCTAAAGAAGCGGGAAAAAAGCAAAGGAGATAAAGTTTTGGTCTAGTATATTATTTGTACAAAAGTTGCAATTTTCATAAAGGATCTTACATTATAATACTCAAAACATAGATTATATTCTATTAAAATAAGTAATTTATGAAACAAATACTTCAAATAGTGCTAAACTAATTTTAACCCCATCCAACACGAAGCAAAGTCGATATTTCGCCATCCCACCGGCTCATTTTCAGAAATTTTCGTACATATACAGATTTTTTTACGCCACGCGCAGATCTAGAGAAAGGATGCTACACTCCCTATTCGGGCGCTTCGCGCCCTCAAAACGGTCGTTCCGCAAAAAACGAGAATGTATAGGCCACGTTCAAAAACGCGTTGGATATCGTCTTCGAGAATTGAAGAAACGCGTGAAAGGTCTGGGTGGTAGAGGAAAGTTGACAAAGCGTGTAATTGATAAGCTCCAAAATTATTTTGGAATTGCTATTCGTTCCAACGTTGGTAACCTTGATGGTATGAAAAAGTCGGTTTTGGCAAGCTTTTTCCATGTTGCGTCGTCTGAAAAAGCTTCATACCACAGCGCCTACTGTCCAAAGGGTCCAGACAGCTGGTGTGCTGCACAAAGAGACAAGGCTAATGGAACTCAGTTGTATAAACCAGGACATGGTTTGCCATTAGAAATCATTAAGCACGTAAAGCCAATTTACAAGAATCTAAGTGAGGAATCGTTACTTTCAAAATGCCTCCACGGGAAGACGCAGAATGCCAACGAAAGCTTCCACGGAATGATATGGAATCGTATACCGAAAACATGTTTTGTCAGTAGAAATGCTTTTGAATTTGGAATTTATGATGCAATCTGCCATTTTAATATTGGCTGTAAAGCAGCAGTTGAAATTTTTAAGGAAATAAACATTCAACCAGGCCAAAATACCATAAATGGTTGTAAACGTATAAATAAAACTCGTATTTCACGTGGTAACTATCAGGCAAAGGAGTCGACTAAGAAGCTCCGAAAGATAAAACGTGGACTTAAAAAGTCAAAACAGGACAAAATTGACCAAACAGAAGAGTCAACTTACGAATCAGGAAAATTTTAAGTGGAAACAGGTTCTTGTTAGGAATCGTAATGATATAATGTAAAATATTCTGTTATTTTAAACTTAAAACGTTGATTTTCTTCATTTTCTGTTTTAACGCTTTTTAAGGAACGACTTTGGTCATAACTTCCTCAATTTTAGTCCAATCTACTTGAAATTTTCACAGAATACTCACAAGCTGAAGAACTGTGCCTTGAACGAAAAAAATCTGGGGGAATGATTTACTTTTTCTTAAAAAAGTCCATAGCAACCGAACCTGATTTGAAGCATTTTTTAAATGGGGGTGTACTCCATAGCAACCACTTTTTGCCAAAATTTTTAGTTCAAGGCACAGGTTAACCTTTTATCTACTTATAGGCCTTGTATGATCTAAACCAGCAAGTATATAATTTTTACTAAATGGTTGCTAGGCGGTTGCTAGGGTAACTAAGTGGCCATGTTGTAAGGTCAAAAAATTTGCTTTTCCACATAGAGTTGATATATGTAAAAATAATCATTCCAGTGATAAGATAATTTTTGACTCAAGCTAAATGGGCTCCCCCTACCTTAAAGAAATCAACTATTTTCTTTAAAGTCTTTTTTGTGTTGTATCAAATCTTCAATTGTTTTTTCTCAACTCATTTTCTCACTCAACAGACGACATGAGTGGAAGGAGGAAGGCAGCTGCACGTATTGTGTTAATTCTTATCATAGTGCGGAAACGGGTCTGATACCCCCTTCTTAAATGATCCCCCCTTCTTGGCATCCCCAAACCTTTAAAAATGTCTATCCCCAAGGGTTTTGGGCTAAACTTTCGAAAATATATCGTGTATAGTGCGATCCGATAATCCCCTTCTCGCCGTAATAATAACTTGCTTCTTGTTGACTACTCAAACAGAAAAACTTCCTTTCATGCAGACAAAATTTCATAACAGTGCTGGAAAATAATCTACAATATATGTAAGCCCCCCATTCTTAAACGATCCCCCCTCCTTGCTATCCCCCCTTTTTAATGAAAATTTCTGATTCCCCCTTCTTCACTTTTTTGGAAGGTGTCATCCCCCCTTAAGAAAGGGCGTCCGAACTATGCTTATGAAACGGAAATTTCAGAGGAAATATTCGTATATATTATATATATTATAGGAAAAGTCGAGCTAAAAGATCTTGCTAGGTACGCCTAGTGGTTAAAGTTGAGGAACGAAAAAAGTGCCTACAACAACATATTTGCTGAACTACGTGACCAAGAAGAATTCATATCTTATTTTGAACTTATCCTATCTTTCACCCCTATCTCTTCCAAACGCTAGAAAATCCATTCATCACAAATAATGTACAGAACTATCATGTCGGTTGCTTTTATCTCGAGAGAAGTAAAGAAAAAAACTTTAAACTCTTTACCAAAAAAATGGTAAAGAATCGCAAGAAATAATTTCTTTTTCAAGAATTTATACGTCTTTATTTTCTTTAAAAGAGGGCTGTTACACTTGTAAATTTTTTAATCATAAAGACTTTTTTTCAGAAATTTAGTAATGTAACCACCGCCTTTAGAGAATCCTGCCCTCCATCTTTGTACAAAAAATCAGAAAAAAGTAATGACAGGATTTTGCACAAAGTCCAAAAAACCCTATTTTTAGGTAGTTTTTGGCCCAAATTTGCCCAAATAAATTTTTTCTCAAAAATCGGGCTCCGTCACATTTTGGGCATTGCCATTTTGCATCATTGTGCCAAAAATCAAAAAAAACTAATGAGCCAATCCTGAGAAAAGCTGGTAACAGACGGACGAACAGACGGACATGGGTTAATTTAAAGGACCTCCACCGGGGTATCCGGAGGTAGGTCCAAAAAGTTCAAGATTTCAATCTAATTTTTTATACAAATAGATTTTGCTTTTAAGAGTTAAATATGAAAGCTTAAAAAAGAACAAACAATTTCAGTATTTTACATTTCTATTTTCAAAGTATTTCATTTGCCTCATTTAAAAGCATATGACTGGAATTCCAGATAAATGGAATTTTTGCGGAATTAAATTTTCCGGTTTTTTAAGAGCTTCAATGTTAAAAGCTTCGCAGAATTTAAATTTTGCGGTTGACAGTATTTTCATTTCAAAATATACGCTAATGTTGCTCAAAAAATACCAATTTTGAAGGTGAAGCTTTAAAATTCAAAATTTTTCGTGTTTTACAGAATTTAGTTTTGCGGTTGACACTCAAAACTGCAATATTTAATCCTGCAAAAATATCTTCTGCAAAAATTTCTTCCCCTAAGCTTGGTACTCACTTGTTGAAAAAGTGGTGTTTAACACTAAACACCGGCGTATAACTTTATACGCGCACGTCTAAAACTATAAGATCTCTAGTGAGTACACTCAATAAACGCCGGCGTTTATCGAACTTAGGAAAAACATATTTAAACGCCCATATCTAAAAATAAGTATACATTTCGATTTCTCTATCTCTCTTTGCTAAAAAGCTCCCTGTGAGTACATAGATGATCTGAAAAGTTAAACGCGTGCGTCTAGTGTTAAACGCCACTTTTTTTAATAAGTACCAAGCTTTAAAGGTATCTTATAATAAAATCGAAATGAGAGGTTTGTTTTGATTTATGGATAGTTTTATACAAAAAATCATTCCAAAAAAGTCACATCTAAAATAGTTGAGACATGTTGAAAGCTAAGCTATGAAAATCGAATTCAAAGAATCGGAATAACTAGTTTAAAATATTATCTTTGGGAACGATGGTGTTCGCGGTCCGCAGAGTAACTCCCTATACTATCGGGGCATTAAGCAGTGGAATAGTTTGCCTTCAAAAGTAGTCAACTCATCCTCAGTGGAAGAATTTAAAGAGACCCTTAGTGTGGCCGTGAAAGATAAAAAGTTTGAATATGATTGAAAGTGTCACTATTGTTGCATACCTGTCTATATTAACAATGTAAATAATTAACCCAAAATATATGAGCGATTCATAGAGGCCCATGTGTCCGCACGGTGGCCTGCAAATTTGTAAAACAATATTATTATTAAAAAACACTTATTAGTATCATAATAATAGTATCGCAAAATACAGTTTTTTTAGCCTTCATTCGCAAAAATATTAATGTTGCAAAAATTTATCCCACAAAAGTTAATACAAATATGGTAACTGACTTTGATAATGAACACTATACTCAAAGTTTAGTTATTTTGAAAGTTTCAAAGTTTCCCGCTTGTGTTCTGTGCTGTTCTGTGTGATAACTTTTCATGTATGTTTAGTTGAATTTTATTTGAATTTTTTTTTTTCATCAAAGACATACAAGTACTTCAACAACTTTGCATCGCATAAAATTTGCCATCTGAAATCGACTACTTCTATGCATGGCTGACACCTTCGACACCTTACAACTTTTTAGATTTCAAGTTCTTTCTGTTTCAATGCAAATGAACAGCATGTCTCCTGAGGGAAGAAGTCAGAATATTTGGTACGAAATTTAGCATCTTGTATTGAAAAGGTTATGAAGTGGTCATTTGCTTACACACATAGTAGTGACTTTTTGGAGCTTTTCTTTTGGAGGAGATTGTTGGTATAGGTGCAACACAATCTTTTACACAAAAATTGAACAAAGTTGCCGGTTTAATTTATTGTTCAAACAGCATCTTTGATGTGAACTAGTGTAGTAGGTACGTGGTGTTGAAGTCTGCAATCACACATAATTAATCAATTGATTAAATATTGATAAAAAACGATGATAAACTGCAAAGGCAGACACAGAAAATTTTTACAGTTCCCGTCTCCCGCCCACATCACTTTTTTCTTTAAAAACCCAGTTCGGAAATGCAGAAAAAAACCCGGGAAATCAGAATTCTGAACGTGTTCCTTCCAATTAGGGGTTACCGATTAGAAAAATCCGGCCTTTCGTTGACAGACCGTTCCATTCTGAATTTTTGTACAATTATTGTCACTTTTTTCTTATTTTCATCTGATGTTAATCATTAGGTAGGTCCATTCAGCATGTTGCTTGTTGAAATTTGAATTAGTTGGAAATTTTGTTTTTACATGGAAGAAGACTAATATGCTGTAACATCATTTTAATCTATTTAATATATGGAGGTCCGACATCGTCGACAGCAGATGTGGACGCGCTTGAGGCAGCTGGTGATAAAACCGACTGGTGGTGGTTGTGGTACAAGGCAGCAACGATCTGGGTAGCTGTGGAGGCAAAGATGCAACAAGTGCGGGATCATATCGTTGGTGTTGGACCAGTGGATCAGTTCCAGAGGTTGCGAGGGGAGGTAAACCACTGTTGAGTTTTCTTTTAACACAGACAGAGAAATCGAACGAGATAAACAGCAACACATTACCAGTGTTCAATAGAGGTTGTGAGATAACCATAGTTAATCGAAATCTACCGAATGATGCAGGAGATAACGAAAGATCTAAAATCTTGTGAGAAGTTACTGACTCTGATAGCTGTTTAATCGAAAGAGGCAGCCAAAACAAAATGAAGAATATCCGGAGGGACAGGGCGCCAGAACGCTAGAATGCAGTAGATAGCACCCAAAATGCAATAGAAGCAGGAATGGCGCGCGATGGGGTGAAATCAAAGATGGTGCGCGTAGCTGCGAAGCATAAACAGCGCTTCAACAATTAACTAGAGTTACACATAACTCAAATTAATTGCATCACACGCTTAAGGCCTGGCGATTCAGAACGAGATAGGAAATAAATGGGCACATAGGTATGCAGTCGAAACGAGAGATATATTTCGGAAACGCAACGGTCGAAAATCAGGTGTCGGTTAGGCGGGATTTGGGATGAATAAGGGGATGTTGATCATGCTTGAGGCTAAAGGCAACATAAGGAGGAATACGGCCCCGGCGGGCAAATACGCGGAAACGTCAGGTACACGGAATCGTAAATGTTCGGTACGGCCCCGGCGGGCAAATGGATAGGGACCTTTAGCAACGCGACGGGAACACAAGTCCACCGTCTTTCAATTTCCCGTCGTATTTTTTTTTAACTTTAGCAATGTCAGCAGAAATCACTGCGAATTCTTTAAAAATGGTAGAAAATTGAATAAACAAAGTAGGAATTTTTGCAAGCTGAAAGTTTGGATCTTCTGTCTATTCTGTTCGCCTGTATTCTGTACTTTTTTTGTCTTTTTTTGTCTTGATAAAAGTGTTATTTTTTTTGAATTTCAGAATAAAAATTTCAGAATTACAATGAATTTAAGAGAATTGCAAGAACTAACAGTTATTATGTATGCTGAAGATATGCTGGACGAGGAAGAGTTTTTATTATTGTACAATATCAATCAACCGAAAAACCCTGAACTCCCATATTGCTTGTACCCCAGATTCGACTTGGAAAGATACTCTGGAGATAAGTGTAGGGCTATGTTTCGGTTTCAAAAACAAGACATTTATGACCTGGTTGAAGTACTTCAAATGCCAGAGGAATTTGTATGTCCGAACAGGCAGAAAATTGATTCAGTTGAGGCATTTTGAACTTTGCTTATACGTTTTGCGTACCCCTGTCGATTAAGTGAATTAGTACCTACATTTGGAAGATCTGTTCCAGAGCTGTCAAACATTATTGCTATATTGATAAAATTCATGATTGACAACTGGGGACATTTACTCGCAAATTTGAATCAGCAATGGCTCTCTCCACAACATTTACAAGAATTTGCCAATTCTATTCATTATGCTGGTGCCCCATTGTCAAATTGCTGGGGCTTTGTAGATGGAACTGTTAGACCGATTTCACGTCCAAACGAAAACCAACGTTTTTTGTATAACGGACACAAGAGGGTGCATGCAATTAAATTTCAGTCAGTCACTGCACCAAACGGTTTGATTGCAAATATGTATGGACCGGTTGAGGGGATCAGACATGATAGTGCTATGTTAGCTCTGCTTTCAGGATTGTTACCTCAGCTCTAAGCACATTGTAATGGTCCAAATGGGGCCTTTTGTATTTATGGTGATATGGCCTATCCTCTGAGGCAACATTTACAAACTCCTTTTCAAGGAGCAAATTTAAACCAACTTGAACAAGATTTCAATACAAAAATGAGCCGAGTCAGGGTGTCTGTAGAATGGCTCTTCGGAGATATTGTTAATTATTTTAAATTTATGGATTACAAAAAAAACCTTAAGATTAGATTGAGTGCAATCGGTAAAATGTACTCTATTTGTGCTATTCTTCAAAATGCACACACAATTTGATATGGAAATATCACTTCAAATTATTTCCAACTTGATCCAATTTTTCTTGTTGATTATTTTCAATAATCCAATAATGTAATGATCCTTCTTTATTTGACTATAGAATAAGAAAACAAGAAAGTAGAAAACCAAGGGGGTGTTCAAGCACACTTCGATTTGCTTTTTTCACACGTTTTTCCCAAGATAACATTATTGATTCCCATCTATTTCATGTAAAGCTTTAGGGGCACTGACCTTGACGGAGACGGGGACGTGCCGCTGGAGTTTGAAAAATGGAATCTGTCAGATATGAATATCTGGTAAATTAGTAAATTTAAGACCCTGTCGTATATCTTCAGCACCTACAAAAGGGACCCTGACCAGCGGCACGTCGCTGTACTCAATTTTGCCTAAGTGCTCCCCTCCCCGGAAAGTATCCTGAAGAAAGTGACGAGGCCTTTATAGGTTTTTCAATTAAATCACCTCAATGTCATTGTTGCTTTATATAAATTATCTTCTACTTGTGAGCTTTTTAATGACTACTAAAAATTCATTTAAAACTGAATTTTTCTATACAGTTGTATGGTGGCCCATTAGGGCCATTCGTATATTTTGAGCTTGTTTAATTTTTTAATGAATAAAAAGATAGTAATAAGTTTTTTTTAAGTGTGGAAAAATAAATAATAAAGGGAAGAAAAATATTTTTTATTAGAAAAATTTAAATTACATTTAAAAAAAAAGTAAAAAAATAAAATAAAAAAAGTTTTTTCGATGTTCATTTAAAAAAATAAAATTAATTAAAATAAAAAATTTAAATTAACAAATAGCGAAGCAGCCAATCTGTGCCAATGCCAAAACATTATCTCCTTAATGTTCTGCAAAGTTAAACAAGTGATAAATACAAAAAGGCGGGAAAAATTAATCCACTGAGATTAATCTCAGGGTTCAAACACAGCGTTCCGTGAGTGAAGCGGAATATCTGCCAGGGGATACTCCCGGATACCCAATAAGCGTACCCCATCCTAGACTAGAGTCTACTTGAACTTTGCTTTCTGATGATTGGATGGCGCTGAGTCCAGTGAAGTAGACTAGAGGATATCGCCATCTTGGATTTTTTTACTTTCGTTTTGAAAAATTTAATGCAAACAACAAAACAATAAAAGATATTCCATAACCCCACTAAATTTATAGAGCTACAATTAAAAACACAAAAATACCTCCCGACTTTGAAAAAAATTGGTCATAGTTTTCTGTTTGTTTTTCTCCAAAAAGGGACTGGATCTAGTGGTATGAATTTTCTACGTGCTCAAGCAAAGCCAAAAAATAGAGTCTACCAAATTACACCGGGCCACCAGCGCCATCCAGTCTATCAAAAATCATGCATCGTGAATAGGGTAGATTTTGGGGGCAAATTCTGAACCAAAATTGACAAATAAACCCATTTTCGTCATCTATATATAATCTTTCAGATCTTTCCTATTTTCAGTTAAAAATCATTTTTGAAGAATTTTCGAAAATCATGTTCTAAGGTTTTTGAATTCAGCACAAATAAATCTTTAAAGTATTCACATTTTAAAATTCATGCAAAAATCTATGCAAGTCATTTGATAACTTTAAACTCCAAATAGACGTAAGGATTCCCTGGGAGAATAAAGATATTGTAATGTCAAAATTAAGTTTAGTTAAATGGATCACTCAATAATTTTGTTCGGGCTTTGTTCAGTTGCAAAGCTTCCTATGAAAACATGAATACTGTATAAGTACTAGCTGAGGCCTATTAAGTATGGCATAAATAAAAGAAACCAAAAATTTAATTAAAAAATTACAAACTGAAAGAAATTTGAACCAGAGTTTAATTGTCCAAGAGCTGAAAGCCCAAAACATACCATATAACTTTGATAAAAAAAATGGGTACTCATTTTAAGTTTTCTCAAATTAGACTTTTTCGGGACCTTTTCCAACCCTTCATTGAAATAAATCATACAGAAGAGGTTGATATTAAGCCACAAATAAAAGTAAAATACAATGCTAGTTCCTTATAAATAGCACCAAAAAACAATGAAAGTTTTAAACAAATAAAAATAACATAATATGTACGAAAAATCTTACAAGACTCAGAACGAATAAATAATCGGTTCTGGAAGAAAACCCATTAAAATCAGGGTGACATTACAAAAGAAACTGATAGACCAATCAATAGGAAAAAATCAATAAACACTATACAAAAGTCAAAAGCAAAAGTATATGGCCATGAAAGTATATGCCATCAAATAGGAAAATACGTAGCTGAAGAATGAAAAAGTCAAAAGCCAAAGTATATGATCGAAAGTATATAGGAATATAAGAAAATAGCTGACAAAATGAAAAAATCAATATAAACTATATAAAACTTATATAAAAAGTAAAATGTCAACAAAATCCAGAGTAGGACGAAAACTTGTCATTTTACTCCTCTTCTTTTCCAGAAGATTTTGCACTGCTTTCTAAGATGACTTCTTCGAGGGAAACCAGTTTACAGTATATATTACATCTGTGATTGTGAAAAAATAAATCCATAGCTTCACCATTCAAATCACCACCACAAAAAAATCTTTCCCCTTTCGTATCAACAAACTCATCAGCAGTCGCTATCTCTTGATCGTAAAGTGTCAATCCACTACCTTGAATATCAATTAGCATCAGCTTTTCATCACTAACCTGGTAGGAAAAATGAGCCAATGCTTCTGCCTTGTCATAAAAAAGTTTATCAACCTTACTTTTATCAATTTCCCCATCGTTGTTTATGTATTTGATAAACTTTCCTGGGACGTAAGGTTCTACTGTAACAGGCAACCCATCCAACACAGAATAATAGGCGTCATTATACGAAAACCATTCATCCCGATTATTTTGAAGTGACAACTTTTTAAAATATCTGTTTGTGATAGCCTGAGCGCCCATATGCATCTGAATTTGCTCGAGTGACATCTGATACACTTTTCCAAATTTTTCCCATGAACTTTCTTTAAACTTTTTGACCACATAAAGGCTGTGCTTGCCACCATCATTTGCATAAGCCATAAAAGCTTCTCGAAATGCACCCTCTGCAAATTTTTCTAATTTAATTGCAAGAGTTTTGTTTTTTTTTAACCCAAATTCTTGATGGTATATCAAAATATTCAAGTTCAAGCTCACTTTTTTTCTCTTCTACTGGTTGATGAAGTTTTCCAGCCTTCAATACATCGCCTATTGATATAGATCTAGGAAACAGTTGTGTGGGATTAGCGGTTTTCTGTTGAATGTTCATTTTAGAATTAGAGACACGTCTTCTTTTTGAAATATTGCTAGATTTGCTTGAACCTGCAACTGATGAAGATATATTTATATTATATATATTTTAGAGGGTAAGTTTTGAGATGTTATTTTTGTTGTAACAGCAGAGGGTTGGATAAATCTGATGAGAATAACCTTTTTTCCCACAATTTGTTCGTCCAAGTCATAACTTGGACCCTCTTTAGAAAAAAGTACATCACAGGATCCAGGTTGCTCCACATAAAATTGTTCACAAGCTAACTTGATATTTTTCAAAGTTAAACTTTGGTAGTTTGAAAAATTTATAAAATCTCTAGGCTGCTGAGGTTCAAATTTCAACAGCTTTTCTTCTGGAATCGGTTTCATTCGGTGCACAATGATGGAAGACAATTTTTGTGCCTTTTTTCCATTCTTTGTATCCTCTCCTTTCTTTCTTTTTGCCACATTTTTATTATATGCCAACCATTTTTCTCTGTTATTCGACATTTTTATCAGTACATACAGTTATTTTCACTAAAGAGAAAAGAAAAGATTTGATAATGTTAACAGTAACAATTGATATATACCGTGAAAAAGGGTAAACTTTGAGGGAAATTTAAATTGCATCAACATAGCAGATCGTTCTAGTCATCAAATTGTAGCATATATCAAGTCAAAAAACATAGTTTTATTAACTTTCTAACTTCATTATAAAATGCAAACCAGAAAGGTCTGCTGTTTTTAGGCAATGCAAGTTACCCTCCAGTGACAAAAGTTACCCTTTTTCACATCAATAAACACGAGAGATTAGAAAATGATAAAAGCAGTGTCAAATACACGCTTTTTTAAAAATAACAGATGAAGATGGGTTAATACAGCATCCGATAAAGATGATCTTAAAAAGTACCAGTGAAAAATAACAAATAATGCAGAATCTACAATCATGGACAAAATACTTGGCACAAAAGGGAAATTCACCGGGGTGTTTTGAAACCACAATCGATTTGTAAGTGCTCTAAAGTAGGTTCGAATGGTAGAGTTTTAACTCTGAGTTTTAACGCTAGACTTAAGACTTAGGACCTTAGGATCTGAGGATCCAAAAGTTCAAAAATGGTCCAGTAGGGCTTGAAATATAGCCTAGAAACCAATAAATCCCTCCCAGATCGAAATACTCGATGAAATCAAGTTGAAGGCAAAAAAATTGACATTCTCGCTCGAACTTCAATTTTCGAAAAATTGTAAATTAGCCAAAAGTGCCAATATATTATGACCATGATTGTCTGAGAAACTGAAAAATGCCAAATTCTGCTCAGCGGGGGGTCTAATTTCAAGTTTCAAGCAAATTTTTGGGCTCAAAATCCGCCTTTTGTCCATTTTAGGGGCTAAAACTTGAAAAAAAGTCAAAATTTTCTGAAATTTTCACGTTTTTGACTTTTCGTAAATTGGACCTTTTCAAAAAGTTAAATATTTCACAAAAAATTGATTTTGACCTAATGAAAATGCCTCAAAATGGTCGGAAAAGGGTTATTTTTCACATTTTTGGGGTTTTCTCCTAATTTTAGACCCCCTGCAGAGTAGAAATCGGCATTTTTAATTTTCAAAGACAATCATGGACAAAATACTTGGCACAAAAGGGAAATTCACCGGGGTGTTTTGAAACCACAATCGATTTGTAAGTGCTCTAAAGTAGGTTCGAATGGTAGAGTTTTAACTCTGAGTTTTAACGCTAGACTTAAGACTTAGGACCTTAGGATCTGAGGATCCAAAAGTTCAAAAATGGTCCAGTAGGGCTTGAAATATAGCCTAGAAACCAATAAATCCCTCCCAGATCGAAATACTCGATGAAATCAAGTTGAAGGCAAAAAAATTGACATTCTCGCTCGAACTTCAATTTTCGAAAAATTGTAAATTAGCCAAAAGTGCCAATATATTATGACCATGATTGTACATAAGCTGAAACCCTATCAAAACTGGCTGGGCCTTAGCATAAGGAAAAGAATCAAAGAAAAGTGTCAAGAAGCCAAAAAAAAATTTCCAAATTAAAAAAAAAACGGGACCTAATTACTGGGGGGTTGGAAAATGGACCTTAAAAAACCCTAAAAAGGGTCAAAATAGACTAAATTTAGGCTTTTTAGAGTAAAACAAGGAACTTTCCTTTTGGTAGCTGGAAATTTTATAAACGGTGGGTCCTAATAAGGTCCGGGGGGGGGTTGGAAATAAAAGGACAGATTGCTAACATGCAACAGCCATCTAATCAACCAACCAAAATGTGTTATTTTTATTACCGAGATAGCGCTTTGATTTGTTAGGCCTTGATTACATGCTAAACTTAAAATCGTTTTGATTAGTCAAAAATGATTCCGCACGTGTAAATGGGGCATATGTATGAGGTCCGGCATGGTCTTTTCCGCCATTTCCGGGAAATAGCCTATCTGACGGGTGCGCGGATCTAGTTGCTTGTCACTCACCCGTAGATCTTTTTCTTGTGAAGTTGTTCTTCGAATTAGTTTTGGATGTTGGCTGGGGTCAAATCTTTTCATCTTTGGCTTAAAATTTAGGGAATTTTTCAAGCATTTCTTCTATGTAAATTTTATTGAAAAGCGCTGGGTTATTTTTTCATAAACCCCTTCAGAAGTTTTGCGGCGCATTTCTTTGCTTTTGAGTCAAGTAAATGATAAAGCGCTTTCGCAGCATTAATCTTTGATACCCATTTTGGCGGGACGCTAGTGTGACTAACTGAATAAATACTATTTAAAAGCCTTATTTATAAACTCGCCCATAAAGAGCTTGACATTAATGTTTCTTTCAAAGATAAATATTTTTCTACAAGGTCTTTACACATAATATCCTGAGGATGTGGCAAAACGCTTGAAAACATAAGCCTTTCTTCTTCAGTAAGATAATATCTTCCACTTGATCCAGCTCAGCAAGCGCACCAACTTCTACCAATGCATCATTTGTGACCTCAGTGTGTTGGTCTTCTGCATTGTATTTCTCAGGAATTGAAAATAGATGGTCCATGGGATTCCAGCAGGTAGCATAACATCTTTCTGTTGTCTTACACGGTGTGAATTCCAGCCCCGAACAAAAACATCAGATTCTTTTTGGACAACAGGAATAGATATATAGGCAAGAATTTTCCTGTCAAGATCATTTAATGGATCATAATCATGATTTATAAGGAGCATTCGCAATTGGTCTTTGATGAATGTTTCCATTCGTTCGTGAATTTCCTTCCACCAACGTTCAATTTTATTTGAAGTGGAGGGACCAAACAAAACTGAATTCACTGGGTCTTCAAAATTTCCAAATTTATCCATAAGATAAACTTGCATTGTTCCCATGAGTCCAGTTTCAGTCCCTTTGTCAAGAGTCAAGTATCTAGGAATTTGCCCTGAGTCCAACAAAAGGAAGTCCATGTAAAATTTACCTATAATTTTTGGGTTAGAGTTCGATGTCCAGATAATTTTCCTCGAGAAAGTGTCAAGACAGCCATATAATGCAATTGGGAACGTAGAGTTCTGGTAGACCATCAATTTGTCGTGCCCATCTAGTGAGTAAGTCCAACCTGGGCCATGTGAGACATACGGCTGCTTTTGCTTCTTTCGCTTTCTTTTCAACCCACGTTCTTCAACCCCTTCAGGATCTAAGTCGTACATGGTATCAGCCACAAGACTCCTGGGGACTAGCAAATGGTGCTCTGTTCTTAACTTCAAATGCATGGCTCTATACCCAAGGTTCTTTCCTGGACCCTGCAACTCTTTTTGAACTGCATCTTTGACTGTTTCGATGTCAACATTTACATCAATATAGCTTATTTCAAAGTTTTCGAGCCTCCTAGCTAATATTCTAACACTCCATGGGTATTCAGGAAAATCTCTCTTCATAAAATCTACTATCTCCTCTCTCTTGAAATTCTTCGCGACATAACTTTGCAGTGCTAGTTTCAGCTCCAAATTCTCTTTCCATGGTGTTTCATCCGCCATTTTGAAAACTGAACACATTAGCACGGCACGAGAGACGTGTGGTGACAGATATTACGGAGATAACATTTTTGGCACTGGCAATCATGGGCTACACGGCTAATTTCAAAAAAACTTAAAACTTTTTCAAAAACTTTTTTTTTTAACTTTTTAAAAACTTTTTTTTTAAACATCTCTTTTAATTGAAATTTTTCGTTTCCAAGCTACATTAAAAAAAATACAAGATTGGCACTGATGGGCCACCATACAGTTGTATTGACATAGGAAAGATTTATCTAACTTGCCTAATTTATTAATTTGTGTTCATATAAAACTTTAAGAATTTCAGCATTTCTATTTTGTAAATGAGTGTAATAATATAATTTCAGCATTTTTAACAAATTAATTGTGTTAACAATATATTTGTAATTTTTATAATCCTATTTTTGAGTTCATTACCAAAAGAATATATTCATATCCTTTCAAATTTCAAATCAGTGAATACTTCTTTCAGTCTGGCAGAATGGAATTTTTTTTAAATAATTTTCACACTTAACTAGCACTCAAATAGGCAACAACTTGAAAATGCCTAAGAAAGTGACACTTTGCATTATTTGGCATAAAAAATTGTTCTTGCATTATTATTTATACCAAATTAAGGTATTTTATGGATAAAATAAGTTAAAAACCTAAAATTTTGAAATTTGTTATTTTGGGCTGAATTCCTGAAAATCCCTAGCAGCTCTAGCCCTGAGCTGAATAATGGGTTGATTATAAATAATATATATTGTACAATTATTAATAATTTTTTAAATAAACGTGGAATTTTGTTTTGATAGTTATTTCTAATCAACTGATGAATGCGAAAGCAAGAAACTTTAAGTATTGAAAAGAAATACAACGTTTCTTAATCTTTATGTATTGTACAATATATATGCAAAACCTCACTCTAAGGGAAAACCTACTCCTTTGTACTTAATTGTAGAAGGTGGGGGTTATTTTCCAAATTGCTAAATTTTGACCAACCTAAAAAGTGCCTTATTTAAAAAATATTTGAAATTTATTAACTCAACAGTTTCGAAACATTTAAGCCATTGATTGGGTACCCCTTCTATTTAATAGCCTACTGTTTGTGTGACCAGCAGCAGATTTTAGTAGAAATCAAATAAATTTTGCTTGGATTTTGTGGGATAAAACATACTTTTCCTTTTTCTTTAAAACATGAAGACAACGATATGTACATAATATAAAAGTTGAAAATATCAGGTTAAATCTAAGAAAAGTTTGAAAATCTCTCATGGATCAAAACACTACCCTCAACATAATCTCAGCAAAAGCTGAAACATCATCACACCCCAATTGCTCGACCGACAATACCAACAAATATGATACAAAACAACAAAACATTCAAACAAACAATTATACAAAGAAAAAGAAAATGGCAAGATGAAGACAAAGCCTAGAGTCAGGTGTGGTACCAAGAGTAAGCACTCTCTGGCGCCCGCGAGCCACCCGTCATCTTTACCAAAGAAGAAATAGTGTTGATCAGACACTATTTCGTACATAAAAAAAAACAGAGAAGAGGGATTAAAATAAAACAAATTGTAAACAAAAAAGTTTAAAATTTCTGACCATACAGTGAAGTACAGCAGAAAGAAAGAGAAAAAGTTGAAAGGTTGACCGAGAGCCCGGTTCGGAACCCCGTAACCGAGTGGCCGTACACATTGGAAACGAATTAGGAAATGAGACAAACTCAACAAACTTAGACATAAACTACAAATATACTGGACAGAGAGAAAGATAAAACACATTGAAATATAAAACGACTCTATCGATTAAAAAGAAATGAAAATTAGTAAATTAGTAAAAGAACAACTATCAATTTATCTATTTCTAATTCATATATACAAATGCAATACATTTCTATAAATAAAAGAGCAATAGTAAATAATTTTATTTAAAAATAACTTTTATGGCTAGGTTTTACTTAAATTGCTTCAAATAGATCATGTGGTCTTCAAAACGTTACCTCACCTCTGGGATCAGATCACCTAGAAAAAGTTGCCCAATTACGAAAAGGAGATGGTTATTTCAGACCATAACCCATCAGGAAATTCCATTAAGGAAGAATTTTAACCACAAACTGATAAACTATATTGCAAATAGTTTGAGAAATCATAAAACACAACTGTTTTCGACAAAAAATAACCCCAGACATTGTAATTTACAACTCAAATTAAATTTAATAACTAGTATAGTCATCTGGGGGTAATTACAGGACAGTGAAAATATGGAACACCTTTAAAGTATTTTAGGAGCATCTATTAAAATTCAGGGAAGAGTAACAAATCTTGTATCTCTAGGATTTATACTTTCAGAGTAATGGCCCAAATAAGCAAAAACCGTCCCGTTACTAACCAGATGACGTTAATCATTTGTCTAGTCCTTTTTGTTGTCTTTGTTCAAATTTTTATCTTTATTGAGTTCTTTGAACATTTCCATTACCATTAACTGTTGTTGTTGCAAGGAATTAAAAAACTGAGTCATCATAGTCTGTTGCTGTTCTTGCTGCTTTTTTTGCATCTCCATCTGCTGCATTTTAAATAAGTGATCATTTTGAACTTTTTCAGTCAAAAATTAAAAGGTTGGGCAGCACTTTGCCTTCTTTTAGCATTTTTCTTTTCACTACTCTCACCATCGTCTTCCACCTTTCTTTCCCTTGTCTCACTCAATGTTTCTAGGGCTTTCAAGCGTACGTCTTGGATTTTCTTCTGGTCAGCTTGCTTCTCCTCTTTTTCTAACACACATTTAGCCCCGAAGTCCTTTATTCTGCTAGAAATGTCTTCTAAAAGTGACTCACATGGCGTGCTCGGAGGAGGTACAATACCACTCCTTTTAAGTTCTTCAGCCACCATAGAGACATATCGTGTATGTATTAAAGAAAAGCGTTCACGAACAGATCTTTGATTAACATAAAATTTTGGTTGCCCCATGCTTGACAACGATTCTGCAATTCTTGTCCATGCTGCGCCTTTCTCTCTTGAACCTTGTTTATGGAGATATGGTTGAACCAGGATTGCTTCTTGCAAAAGGAATTCATCATGCAGAAGTGTCCAGATCATTGGTGGATTCCTGATAAGAAAAAGTAGACAAGATTATATTCAGGAAAACAATAAATTAATTGAATACTATAGAACTGAACAAATTAAGGCTAACATGAAAATCAGTCCTTTCCGAGCTTCAAATACTCTTACATGAGAACTTCATCTCAAAAGAACGAAAGGATAGAGAAAAGATAAGAAAGATTAAAGAAACTCTGCCAAAGTAAAACTTACACTTTTTTGCTCTCCATCTTGAGTACGTGAAAAAGTTTTGAGCGAAAACAAGACGGTTCGCGTTAGGGGTTTCCTCAGAGTGCGCATGCGCAGATCATCTTTTTTCCAAAGATCTGCCGTCCTATTAAGCTCCCGTCGCGCTTGCTAAAGGTCCCTAATAACACTGCCCGGGTGGGCAAATACACGGAAACGTGAATCTGCAGTCCCCCCCGGCGGACAAACGAATAGCACGGCCCCGGTGGGCAAATACACGGAAACTTACATGTATATGTAATAACCCACACCCCCAAATTCACCTAATTAATTTTTGGCCAATTTCGTTGAATTGTTTCAGGTTATGCAGATTTTGCATTATCCGTTCTTTTTCCTCTGCACTTTTTAAGATCAAATTGATTGGACGCCATGGTAGCCCTTTTCTGTTTATTGATTATCTGACCAGTGGACAACGATTGATAAAATTGCTCGAAATGAACACAGTAAAAGTATCGTGAGTAGTATTCCAAAATGATGTTCTTGTTTTACCTAATGGGGATAAAAGGATAACACTGGATTAAATTTACTTAGTATATTGTTCGAAATGAAGATCTTGTTTTTCATTTCATAGATCGAGTGAGAATAAATGGAGACAAGATAATTGAATGAAGTCGAAATTTATTAAATGAAATAACATGAAAATTGATGAATTGCTTTGGGGTAACATTGGGGATGTGCTGTGTACCTTAATTCTAATCAAACAAGTGAGCCATGATAGAAAGCTTACATCCGTTTTTGGTTTGGAGTCGATTGAGCTATTTCCCATATCTGTAGAAGAGCAAGTCAAGGTTGTATCATTCAAAACGGTCCAGATCCCTAATTTAAGGAATTTCCCTAAAACACGCAAAAACCACGCCCTCTTTAGCCATTCCACTTAATCAACATTGTTTCTATTTATGTAAGGTTGCATCCGTTTTTGATTTACGGTCTTTAAAAGTGATTTCCAAAGAAAAATTGTGCTATTTTGAATCTCTACACCTGTCAGCTTGCATCCATTTTTGGTTTGGAGCCATTTGAGCAATTTCCCAAGCCTGGAGAGAATTTCAAAGTGCCACTGTTGAAAATTGCTGAATATCTGAATAGGGGATTTCCCTAAATAACGAAATAACCACGTCCTTTTTAGGATTTTTTTCTTCCAAATTCTTAATCTTTATATTAAATAACGTATGTTATCCGTTTTTAATTGACGTTTTTCGAATCCCGAATCCGGTGAATCTACCTAAATAATTCAATACAAATAATTCATAAAATTACAACAGAAAAAAACTTCGTAAACAACATTACATTCCACAACTAGAAATAGATTTTCGGGAAAACTTTATTATTTTTTGAACTTTGAAAAACCACCTAAATGATTGCAACTTTATATGTCTTTTGAGATTTTAGAATTACAGATTTGATGAACCCTGTCATTTAGATCATGGGCAATTTCAAGAAGTTTTGTCCAACCAAAATATAAAGTCACCTTAGTAATTTAACTGGTTAACAAAACTAACTTAGAGAAATACAAACCATCACAAATCCCTTCTTCTCTCTGCGTCCACTGAAGCAGCTCCACAAAGCTCATTAAAATAAGCATTGTGACCAATGTCCTCTAACTCGATATCAAAATTCACTAGGATTCAGAATCAGTCTTAGGTCCTCATTAATACAATATTTTTGAAATGTACACATTGCGATACCATCGTCGCGTGGAAATACTGACTCTCCATCCTATCCAGACTCAAAATTTTAGAAAAAAACTCTTACCTCATCATACAAAGTTTCTAAAATTTTAGAGTCTGGTGCAACTAAAACAGTATGGTACAGTTTGAATGGCACAGTATGGGAGTGAACCCTTGTTGACAGAATCTCAAACCTTTGGAAACCCAGGCAGACACACATAATTAACTTACCATAAAACCTCTTTTACAAACTCAATAAAATTTCAAAACTACTTTTAACTACATCAAAATATCAGCCACATTAATAAAGGCTCCTTTCCAGCGGCCATTTTGTTTAGAAATGAACCTGTGTTGTCATTTTCATTTGTTTATATTATTTTGCAATATCAGCTTTTTTACATAAATTATGCGCGCACATAGAAAAATATCGAAAACCCCGCGAAAATTCTGCTCAGTGACTGGGCGCGTAGTGACAAATTAGAGACACTCGCATATGCAGAGGAGTTAGTTGCACCAGACCTTAAACCAGAGACAAGATTATAAAAAACTAGACAGTGAAATAGTTTACGGTCTGGATATCCAGGCTACCTCCATCCCCCTGCTTGCCATCTTTTTCTTCTTGGATAGATCAAGATGTTGTTTTAATTTGATTCTCGTCGTAAAGGTCACGTTAAACAAGCGTAGAATATGAATGGTTGATCTTTTGGATTCTTTGGTGTACAATGTTCCTTGGATTTGACAAAAATTTCTTAAGACCGAAAAAACGTCGTTGTTGATCTTATTTGTTAAGGCGACTGTTCAATCGATCAAAGATTTTCTATAATCAACGCCACGCTTGGCTTCTTTTAATGAAAATGATGCGTCTTTCGTAATTTTAAAGACACCTCGATCACGTTTCGCCAATTTGAATGGGAACAACTCGTATACGTTCTTCAAATGTCCTAGGGTTGTATGGAGTGGCTCGATGGCATTTCTCTGAAACAGATTTTTTTTTTTTATTTATTTTCTAATGAATAGTATTATATGTAGTAGAATAAGGTAGAATTTAGGCAATTTTATCATTGTTGCATAGGGATTAAGATATTGTATTTCCGCAAATTCAAAATGAATATTAGAACTTAATTTTTTTTACCTGGAGTCAATAGTGGATCACGACAAAACAAAGCCGGTAGTCCAAGGTATTTTTTCCCTCAGTTTCTCAATAAGGTCTTTTCTATCCTCAGATTTACCATATTCGCCTCGTAAACGCAGTTCCTCGGTGATTTCAATTTTAACTATTCCATCTAGCATACTAGTTGATCCTTTAAGAGCGCATTGTTCGTCATATCTTAAGGAGAACATAGTATATCAGCTTTTAATGTATAATAGTTTCTGATGATAAAAACTATGATTTTTTTCCACAAAATACGAAAGTAATATATAGTAGACATATAAAAAATACATACGTTTAGTGCAGGATCCGTTGACTCATTACCTATAAGAATACGCACTTTATTTCAGACACATACGTTGTTAACAACGTTCTTTCAATGTAGTGTGCGTGGAAGAATAAAATACTATTTTCTTTTCAAAATGCAAGTACAATATCTAAATACGTCACATAAGTACTTTATCTTTTTAAAATGTAAGTTAGTAGGCACGCTATGTACAGTAACTAGCAAATAAGTTGTCACTAAAACATAAACAAAATTTTTACATCTTCTAGCAAGTGACGACGCATGTAACCTAGCAGAAGAGAAATGCAATGTTGGTTAAGTTGGTACACTCGCTTTAATCATTTTCAACTTGATTATTATAGAAGCCAAGAACACGTTTGAATTTGTCAAAGAAAAATTAAATCGGGATATTTTTCGCAGAATTTTTTTCAACAAATGATCTTTATGCTTTTATTTCAAGGAGAAGAATGTTTACTGGATTCGCAGTCCTCGACTTCATTAAAAGAGACCAAACTTTGAAATCATTGATAAATTCTAAGAATACCACCCTCAGAAAGAATTTGGGCGATCTTACATGAATCCTATAAAGGATTAGTTGAAAATGCAGAAGAAAAGTTGGAGATTTTCGGTTTGTCATACAATTAAAGTCAAAGTTATACATTCGAGATCATTGAAGCTCTCACGTATACAGAAACAGTTGACCCAAAGGACATGACAAGTTTTGCTGGATTGCAGCAATAGACAAACCTATTTTGAGACGGTTCGCTACTGCATTCTTCCTGAAATGTTAGTGCTATTTCAAATGAAATTTTTCAACGAATCTTATAAGCAAGCTACTGTTTAGCAAACCACGTGAATATTTTTTCCAGTGTAAGCTCATTTTATTCAATAGGTTGGTTTAAACCGCCGGGGTGACTCGTATTGTTTGACTAAATTTAACCAATTTGCGGAATGATAATTATGTTGTTGTAGAGACCGAGTGCAACATTGTAAATCGAAAAATAAAGGAAAAAGGATGCCCTACAGAAGGAAGAGAATCTCTTGGAAAAACAAGTCGAGGTTATGGGGATGGCTGTGAATGTTTTGAAGGAGAGTTGTAATGGTCGAACAAACGATCAAGATGATGAGAATGAGGTGTTTGGAAGACTCATCACCACTACCATAAGAAAGATCCCAAGTGGAGAAAAGAAGGAAAATCTAAAATTAAAGTTGCAATCATATATATTTATTTTTAAAAGAGACAAGTTCTAGGAACTCATTTTGTTTCTTACACTCTCAGGTAAAGGGAGGGGATGTAAGAATAGATTTCGGACTTTCCTTATTATAGAGGTATTCTCAAAAAAGAGTAAGTATCTGTCATCAATTTTTTTCCCATAATATTATTAGTTATTTTACTTTTTTCAACTGTTCTTGTGATTTTTGTAAAGAAAGGAAACATTAGTATCGAGAATAACTATAAATACCAGAATTCTTGTTTATTTTTACTAATGTTCTTTTCCAATGGTGTATCATTATTTTTTAGTAAAGCTTCAGTCTGGCTAAAGCCTATATAAAGCCTATAAAGACCCTGGGCAACCTTTCTAGAAGGATTTAGATTGATCTTTATCCGTAATTTTGGTAATCAGCAAAACTTGAATATGCAAAGGAACACTATTTGACTAATCTAATTGGATAAATCTTCACAAAATTCGATTTCGCGAGGCAAAATAATCACAAAACTTTCGGAATTTAATTTCATGCCTTGGCTAAAATTTTCTGAAAGTAGCACTGAAAACGGCCTATATCTATCCAAACACAATACTTTTTTATCACTCTGTTGGTCTATGACTTGTTACCACTTTCACGTCTATGATGGAGAACTTTTTTTCCGTATACGGTTGGAAATGTCTTTTAAAGGTCGGCAATATCATTTGATGGTCGGCTATATTGTTTGATGGTTGGAAACATAAAAAAAATAGCCCCATTCTAAAAATTTCAAAGCGCGCCATTCGAAACTGCTTCATCAGCAAATAAAATTTCCAAAGATGGTAGCCAAGCTGTGCTGTACACACAAGGTAAGGTACACGTTTTCTCTGGATAAATATTTTGACTTTTCCATAGAGAGTTGTTCATTTCAAAGCCTGAATGAATCCTATTGTTTATTTTTGTTTGGTTTGGTGTTATAATGGTTATAAAACACACTCATCTAAGTGGTATTTTAGGGTCCTCTCCACCACACACACATCACATCACATCATGATGATAGATAGATACAATCAATACCAAGTTTTCTCCCATCATGGACTAACCAATGAATTGGATATCGATTGATTACACGTTTTTTTTTTTTTAAGAAACCCACTTTTAAGAAACGTGAGGCTCAGAATGCCTAAAAACTAAGAAACATCTAAAACGAATTAATGTTTGACGTTTACTCTAGATCTTTTCTCTCAACTCGATTTCTATAATTATGAATTCCTCTGAAGTAAACAAAACAAAGAGCAACTGGAAAGTGAATGTCAATCAAAATGGTAGTGTGATCACATAATGGACTATTTTGAAACAACTGACTGAAGTAGTTTCAATTTTTTTTAAATGAATTAGACCTTTTTTACAAATATATAAATATTGTCTCTAATTTCTTAACTGAAAACCTTTAATGACTTTCTTTATTCAACTTAAAAATGTTACTAACCATTTGAGAATGATTTGTTTGTGGTTAGATCATGATAATGATTAGATGACCCACTTTAGCCTATAATTATTCATCTTTGCCAATTTAAAATGTTTGTTATTAACATTTATCTTTTTAGAAGCACAAGTAAATTCTGCGGCTGAGTCCACTTTGACATCTAGTGATGATAAAGTGGCAAATGGTCTGTTTTCATTTACTGTCAATTGGGGTTACTTTCATAAGTGAGGGGTAACTTTCATCACTTCCAAACAGCAGACTGTTCTGGTCTGCAATTTGTAAATTTAGCTAGAATGTAAACAATCCATGTCATGACTTTTGGCTTTTATAAATTGGGGACCAGAAAATGTTGTGGGATGCAGTTGATGAACGTTACCCCTCACGTATGAAAGTAACCCCAATTGACAGTAAAATTTTCAGGGAGTTTTGATTTAAACAATATCAATTTTTCTCTTCCAACATTATCTTTTACATTTAGAAGTATCCTTATCATTGATTTTTGAAATTTTCCACATTTTCTAACCCTCCAACTTATTTATTACTTATGTTAGACCTTGAGGCAAGTATGTTATGATTCAAAATCATCAAAGAATTAATAAAAAGTAATAAATGACATCATCAAATTTTTTACAGGGCTAGGTACAGTTCAGCTAAAAAAGAAGACGAACGGCTATCATTTGTAATTAAAGAAGAAATCTGTAAGTAGAAACAGCATCCTAGAGGAACTATATTTTAAAACACTCCATGGGAAAAATCACTTCGTAGTTGTTTTCAAGTAGGACAAAGATATACTTTTCTATATTTTTCAAATCGTAGAAATCACTAGTGGAGGAAACAGAGCAACAGAAGAAGCATCCCCCAACGATTCAAGAGATCAGCAAGATAGCAGGAAAGAGTTGGAAAGGTATACTCATAATAGTTTTCATTGCTTGGTTTATATTTGGACCAAATCCTGAAATCGGTTTTTCTGATAGTCTTAAAATAGTTATGTAATAACTACAGTAATTCTAGCAGAAAGCTGAAACTTTCCTTAAGACCTTTTCTATAGGAATTACTGTCACAGGAAAGCTTTCTGCATTTTCCAATTTTAAGGTGGAGAAATTGATAAGAGAACTGCATTAGTTTAATAGGATTGAAATGAGCCTTAAGAGCCCCCCTAAATGGTTTATATTTGACCATTTGTTTACTTCTATGTAGGAATGGATCAAGAAAGGCAAAGCAGAGAGAGATGAACATGAGCCTAAGGAATTCAAATGTCGAAAACGTGGAAAGAAATTTAACGAAGAGAAATATCTTAGAACCCACGATAAAATATATTAATGTGCTGTCTGTGGCAAGAGGTTTGGCACCCCTCAAATATTGAAAGTCCACAGCAAAAGTCACAGCAAGTCGTATGAATATGCATGTGGTAGATTCTTTGGGGTCAAGTACATAAAGCGACATAAAAAAATGTACACAAAATAGGGTTGTAACATTTGTATAAACTGTGAATCAGACAGCATGTTTTGTAAAATGTATACTGGAAAAAGTAAGGTGGAAATATAAACATTTCGACGTTGCTGATGCATCATTACTCGGCTATCCACTCTCAGCTATCTTTAATATCTTTTGAATTCTACCTCTACGGTACAAAGTCATGCTTAAACTTAGTAGTTTTTTAAAGTTAATTTCTACTTCTAACTTTTTTGCTGTACTCTGTAGACAGTAAATAGTAAATATACTTCGAACATAGTAAATATATACTTTATAACTTTCTCTTAAAAAACGTTCTTTCGTTACTTTTCCTAGCCTGGATATCCAGGCTGTAAACTATTTCACAGTCTAGTTTTTGATATTTTATGTTCTGATTTACAGCCTGGTCTCCCTAGAGCGATTTGCATTATCTTTGAGAGAATGCAGTCCGCTTGCTTGCGCTCACTTCGCCAAAACCGTAAGGTCCAATCTACACGGCGTTGAGCAATTCTAAAGCAGATATAGGATAGTCCTCCAGTTGCTAGCAATGAAGATAGGGCTTTCTGTTACATGAAAAAGAAGAAAACAGAGACAAGTTCATTTTCCAAGAAAACATGGTTGGTCATGATAATGCATGCAAACTTTTTTATGGACTTTGGTGTAATCTTTGGACGTTTTAAATAGTTTTAGATCTAAGACTGCTTTTTATAAATTTCTGTTTTGTTGCCCTGGGTTGGCTGGGAAACATGGTTTTCACTTTCATTCTCTAGGGAGACCATGCTCTATAATTTTAGAACTTTGTATGTCGAGGTAAATTTTGTTTTTTCAAAAATTTTGAGCTTGGATATCCAGGCTACACTTTTCCTTTCTCTAGGATCCAGAATTCAAGGTTTATATTTTACATTGTTGTTTGCTAATTCAGCTACCTTCAAAGGGGGCTATTTTTTGGGGAACTAATTTCCCTTGAGGTATTTTATTGATAACACTTCCCAGTTTCGAAAATTAAAGTATACGACGCTTTTTCAAGACGCAACTCAGCATATTTGTGACATGTCTGGTATTGGATGATTTGCTTTCCAGTGATTGTCTTGTCCATGTTTTATAAAATATCCCATCATGGACCATCACTTCAGGATTGCTCCCAAAGGGATAGAGAATGGTGTGATATTTCGGGAAATTTGCGATCGTTATCCTAATGCTGCTTGTGGATGTGTGAATATGGAAAAAAGGGTACCCTCCCTAGGAAGTGACATTCGGAGAAGGGATAAAATTAAAAAGGTTTTGTAAAATTTAGGTGCAAATACGGAAAATAATTGAAACTTGAAAGGAATATATGAATCATAATTTTATCCTTATATTTTTATGCAGTTTTCTTTTGCTCGATCCCTGTGAGAAAGTTTTCTTGTGCCTATTGTAAAATATCACATCATCCAGTATCCAACCAGGATTACTCCGGGTAGGATAAAGTTGGTGTGATATTTCTGGACATTTGCGGTCGTTATCCTAAAACAGCTATGTAATTTGTAAAATATCAGTGGATGAAATTGATAGACCCCTCAAAGTGTTCGAAATTATGTACAGTTCCAGAATTGTTAAGGTTTCAAAGTTTGTTGAATATAATATGTTTCAAAGTTATATCAATGAGGATATTTTGTAAATGAAGTATTTTCTGGAGTATGTAAAATTGTTTATTTTGATCGGCTTTTGGGAGAATCCCAAGGCTGGGAGAATCCCAAGGCCAAGAGAGTTAGAGGTGAGAATATGTTGAGTCTGTGTGAAAAATTGAAAATTAAAATAAGAAAGAAACCTTCTGTATTCTGGAGGTGGAGTATGCACAATATTTGCATATTTATTTGGTTGACTTGAGCGCCCCAAGACTGTGCAATTGAATAGAGCTGCGAGAGAAAAATTCTTGTAGAATGTCTTTGGGGTGAAAATAGACTAGGATTGCAGATTTTATGCAATGAAGACTGCTGTAGCAGAAGATCTTAATGTTAAAATGTGAAATTAAAATGAACAACAGATGAGATGGAGACACCCCCACCAAGGGGGTGCCTGGAGACAGGTGCGGATCCTGGAGTAAGCTCTCCTTGCCACTCTAGAGTCACCCACCATCTCATCCTGGTAAACTTAATCTGTAGTGCTGCAGCCACTACAGTGTGAATTTGAAAAAATAAATCAAAGTAATGAATTGGAGAAGAAGAAGAATTAAAGGAAAAAAAATAAAAAATTTATATATATTTGATTGATTGGCTAATTGATTGACAGGTTGGATGACATGCTCTAAAGATGTTATCGAGAAATGATTTTTTTAAATTCAGATTTGCATATGAGGATTGATGATTATTGCTTTCGTTTGTGTGGGCTAGAAAGGCCATTGAGATATAAACAGTGAAAATCAAATAAGTTATACGTGTTTTTGAATAGTACTTCAGTCGGTTTTGAACCTGCTAACACCGAATTTGGGTCAGTGCGAATTATATACTATACCACCAAGCCCTGAGTTGGTCAGGAAAGTATTTTATTGTATCTATAGATGGCCAAGGTCCACTACATAGATTATTATCCAAAGGAAGAAGCTTATGAATAATAGAATAATAGTAAAGTATAGTAGAGAGAAATGTTCTTACGTTGAGTGAGCGTTTGATGAATGAAGAAAACGTTGACGCGTGTGCAGTAACAGCGAATGAGCGATCGATAACGAGGTAGAAAGTATATAAAAAAAAAACGACAGTAAAAAACGATAAGGTTGAATTATTTGTTATTAGTAGATGAGTTGACTATATCCTCTGGCGTCGGTACTCTGAGTGAGCTTTTTGTGAGTGATAGAAGTTAAAAAAGGTTGTTTGATAGCCATTTATAAACAGAAACCATGGAAACGAGCGCATTGCAATGTCTTCTCCCGGACCCTCCTGTGTTCCTGTTGTTGCAATTCCAGGAAGCTGTGGGTCGTTTGGGAAAACTGGACGGAAGTAAGAGTAAAAGTGATGGTAAAGTATTGTTTAGTGTTGTTGTTTGGGGTAAATTGGGATTGGAAGTGCTCTAGACAGTGCTCTGGTGCCGTTTGGATTCGGACTTTAGTGTTATGCTGAAAGAAATCAAGAAAGGGAAAGTAAAAGGGAGAAATCGAAAGTGAAAGGAAGAAGTGGCTGAAAAAATGGTTGAACTAGATGCCAGGATGATTTCAGACAACAACAGAGTATGGAGTGTGTAGAAGACCAGAATATTGTGTTGAAGTACTAATATTTGGAGTGAATTGAAATCAGAAGTATTGTAAATGTCGATCGAGTCGAAATGGGAGTCAACACAAGTCACGAACGACACTTTAGTTAAAACGGAGCCATATATTTTCTTTGACGCATCTTCACTGTAGAAAATGGCTAAAAATGAATAAAATAAAACATTTAGCTAACGAAATACGAAATACAAATAAAGTACAAGTCAAGATATAAAGATACATCAGTTAGATTACAAAGACAAGTCAAAGATACAACATATAAAACAACAAATAGAAACTTACTAAAAACACTGTGGCTGAACATACACGTACACGTCAACAGATACTCTCAACTAACACTCACAATTCCAATACGCAGATTTATAACACATCACAACAACTCATACAACAACTAGACAATCCTCAAGGGACGAACACATAACTATACACACAATACGGTACTATACATTACAATACCCAACTCCCTAGACACATAATATAGACAATACACGTGAGACTAATACAAATTATATAGTAATCATTTACAGTTTCACTACGAAAGTCCTATCAAATAATAAATCTAAGTACAAAGGAAACGATTAAAACGAACGTAAAACTAAAAGACAAATTAGCTGCATTTTGGCAGTTACAAGTATCCTAGTGGGGTTCGAACTTGTGCCAGAAGGAATCGAGAAATCGAGAGATCGAAAGTGAAAGAGAGAAATTGAAAGTGAAACGGGAAATCGGGCGTGGAAAGGAGCAACAATGTTGAACTTCAATCCAAGATGGATTGGGGGCCACAGAACGGTGAGTGTGCAGAAGACCAGAATTGGGCAGTGAAGTGCTGCTATTTCGAGTAGGTGAGTTGAAATCAGAAGTGTTCTAGTGGGGTTCGAACTTGTGCCAGAAGGAATCGAGAAATCGAGAAATCGAAAGTGAAAGAGAGAAATCGAAAGTGAAAAGGGAAATCGGGCGTGGAAAGGAGCGATAATGATAAGATGGAGAGGGGGCCACAGAATATGGGGTGCGCAGAAGACCAGAATTGGGCAGTGAAGTGCTGCTATTTCGAGTAGGTGAGTTGGAATCAGAAGTGTTCTAGTGGGGTTCGAACTTGGGATATTGGTGTTTTGCTAGAAGAAATCGAGAAATCGAAAGTGAAAGAGGGAAATCGAAATTGGAAATTGGAAAGGAGCAATAGTGAAAAATCAAGACGATGAGAGGACAATAGAGCATGGAGTGAGCTCTAGAGTAAAAGACCCCGAATGGTACAGTGGTGTATTGTTGTTTGGAGTGAAAAGTTGGGATCAGAAGTGGTATAGTGGGGCTCGAACTTAGGATCTCAATGTTGTGCTGGAGGAAATTGAAAAATCGAAAGTGAAAGAGAAAAAGCGAAAGTGGAAGGAGGGAATCGAGCGTGGCTAAGAAAATGTTGAAATAGACGTCAGGATGGTAGAGGATCAGCAGAGACCCAGTTCAGCATAGTTTGGAGTGTGTGAACGACCCTAGTATTGCAGTGAAGTGTTGCCATTTGAAATCAGTTGAAATTGGAAGTATCTTAGTATGGTTCGGACATAAGACCTTAGTGCTGGCTGAAAGAATTCCCAAAGTCAAAAGTGACAGAAAACTGAATAGAACCTAGGAAAGGAAGGAGTCAAGCCCAGCATAATGGAATAGTAAATAGATTCCTAGGGTATAAATTGGGACAGTAGTATCATGTCCATAGAGGTGAGGATTGACTAGAACGGTGTTATTTCGATAAATTGTAAATGTTTTTGGAAAAGTTTTTGAGGTTTTCCGTTGCAAATAGGAGTCCTTTGATGATTTCATTTCCTTCTATTGAAAATTGGAGTGACACTTTTATACAAATACAGTGTTGTATTTATCATCATAATTGCTGAAATCGTTTTACAGGGAAATATGGACCACGTGGGTCATTAGGCTAAAATGGTGGCGCTCACTATGAGTGCTTTTGGACAGGTTGAAAAATTGGAGAAAGGTTTGTGAATGAGCTGGTAAGGATGTTTATTATGGAATAAGTTTTTTGTTATTTAAATGCAAATGGGTGACAGAATATCCTTTTTAAAAAAATTAAAAATATTTAATCATGAGTCTGAATTTTGGAATGTTTTAGATAGATATAATGAAGTTGTTTGGTTTAGATTTTAGTGTCTGTGGAAGTAAGTTTTGTTCCAAGTGTTTTGTTATTTTTGTAGACTGTTGTAGGTCTCTTTAGAATGTTGGATAGTTCGACATCTTGATCTATCGTGGGCCATGTTTGATAGATTTTTTCTTTTATGGTTTTGTCTCTGTCATTGTGGAGAATAAGCGGTAGGATGTGTTGCTTTTCTTGTTGTTCATCTTGGTGATATAACAGGTCGTGTCTGGTTTTGGTGAGGGCTTTTTTGATGTTTCTGTTGATGATGTGTAGTGGATATCCCCGAGCTAGAAGTGTTCTGGATAGATTGTACAGTTCTTCGTTCAAGGTGTCGTTGTTGTTAATGATCATGTTATATCTCAATGCTTGTGAGTAGATGATACCTTCCTTGGTATGAAAGGGGTGGTTGGAGTCAAAATGAAGCAGTTGGGATCGGTCAGTGGGCTTTCGGTAAATAGTTGTATGGAATTGGTTGTTTGAGATGGTTACTTTTACATCCAGGAAATTGATGGTACGTCGAGATTCTTCAAAGGTAAATTTAATAGTTGGATGTAGTTGGTTCATATATTGTTTCAGGTTTGTAGGTCATCATGTGAGCCTTTGAATAGGATGAATATGTCATCAATGAAACGACGCCAGAGAACTATGTTGTTATTGTGGTTGTCAGTAATTTCTTTTTCTAGTCTTCCCATAAAAAGGTTGGCGTATTGTGGAGCATATCTGCCGCCCATCGTGGTCCCTGTCCTCTGTAGGTAGTATTTGTCCATGAAGCGAAAGTTACTGTTGGTAAGAATTGTGTCCAGTAGAATTTTGATTACGGTTACATTGGGTGCGTAGTCGGGTAGTATGTCTTGAGAATTTGCGTAGTATGTCGTTGTAGCTTCTAGTCCTTCGTCATGTGGGATTTTGGTGTAGAGAGATGTCACGTCAGCTGTTATCATGGTGATGTTGTCTAGTGGTTCGTTCCAGGTGTCTAACAGTTGTAGGAAGTGTTTGGTGTCTTTCAAATATGCAGGGAGGGATTCCACCGTGGTTGCAGATAGTGTGCAAGATAGCGTGATAGGTTGTCTGTGGGGCTGTCAAATCCGGATACTATTGGGCGAAGGGGATTGTTGGTTTTGTGGATTTTAGGTAGGCCGTAAAAAATTGGAGTTCTTGGTTGGTCAGGGGGTTGGAGGAATTTAGCGGTGGCGTTGTCGATATAGTGTTTGAGGGTGAGGTATTGGATTGTTGTGCGTACGTCATAGGTAATTCGTTGGGTTGGGTCGTCTTCTAGTTCTTGATAGGTGTCCGTGTTGTTGAGGTGCTCTTTGTTGATTTTGTCAATGTAGTCTTTTTTATTGTGGATGACCAAACCTCCTCCTTTGTCCGCTTTCTTTATGATGATGTTGTGGTTGTTTAAGAGAGAGTTGTAAGGTGTCAAGATATGTTTGTGCTGTCTTCGTCCGGTAGGTCTTGGTTCGATTTCGGAGTTATAGAGTTGCTCGAAGAAATGGTTGATGGTTTCGTTTTGTGTGGTAGGTGGGGTCCAGTCGGATTTTCGTTTTTTAGGGAGTTTCGGTAGCTGGTTGTTGTTATTGTCTTGTTGGTTGTTGTTACTGTCTTGTTAATTTCGCTTAGCGAAAGTATTACGATAGCCTTCCGTGTGTCTGGCTGGCGAGACATTTTTTAGGGCGCAAATTATGGCGTGGGCGTTTGGCTGCGGGCGTACTACGGCAAATATTCTAAAGGTGGACTCACTCACAAAGATAAAAAGTGATAAAACACAGGGCTTTTCCTAATAAATAAAATACGCTAGTGCAAGAAGTGTAACCAAGCCTTTGTAAACATTCATTTTTAATGGCTGCTTGATTGCACATGCTTTTGAAACTTGCTGCTGCAGTATAAATTTTTATCATATTTTCTGGTCTTTTGTAGAGTGTTTAAAGAGGTTTAATATTTGTTTACTACTAAGTATTTTATGTTTGTGTAGTTAGTGAATGCACCAATAAATTGATCATGCTCAGTAAGTAGTACAAAAAGAGTTAATTTTCCAAACAAACAACAACATTATCATTATTAACCCTCTCTTCTCTTCTTCACCAAAACTACAAACAGCACAGGTATGATCTTTTTTTCCTTTTTTCATCAGATAGTTATGTGTTAATAGTGAAACCAGTTGTGACAAACAGTCAGTTTTAGCAAGTACCGTGAAGTCGGGTAACTTGCATCAGTGGAGGGTAACTGGCACAGCCATCAAATGACTGACCAATCAAAGCAGCAAAATTTCAAAACAAATGAACTACGCAGCTCCGCTTGCAGCTCTAGCCTACCATTTTTGTTTTGATTTAACTTTGTATTTTAATGACCTGTATTTTAATGACCAAATGGGTCATTCATTCATTTGAGGGCTATGCGTATGCAAGTTACCCGATCTCACGGTATTTCTTAGAAATCATGTCAATTGAAATTCAGCAACCATTTTTGTATAGGTAATCGAAACGACCCTGTCTAGACACTGCCGTACATTGTCATCGTACGGTGGGTAAGGTGGGGTGTACAGATAATACAGCAGATTTCAAATTAACCTATTTTCATTGCCGTACAAAGGACATTTAGATCCAGCCCCACCGTACACCACCGCACAATGTACAGCAGTCCCTCGTTAATGATGACAGTTTTTTATCCGATGAAGTTTGATTGGTGTTCGATGAGTTTGGTTAGTAAAAGTTCCAGCTTTTCCTCCCCGATGGGATGATAGATATTGGCTCGCTCTTTAAGCTTTAGCGTGGGCGTCTGCTAATAAGCCTTCGGAATGTAAAAAGAATGGGCAACAAGGTAATAAATCAAACTGATCGAGCTTCAATCAAACTTCACCAATCTTGATACACCTTTTGCTAATTAGGACTTTCATTTTGAACCATGGTACGTTGTCTGTATAAGATTCCCATTTCCGCACTAAGATTCTTGTTACTTTTCTGGAATCTTTCCCCTATATATTTTTCACAGGATAATCGGCAAGAGATTGGGGAGGGTTTGTTTAATGGGATGCAGTTTAAAGCAGTTATAAAGGAGTCAAAGTTTAATCTCAAGGAGTATTATTTCTTTAAAGCTTAAAGTTGGCTAGTTTTTACCCTGCAATTTTCTAGTCCAGAAGCTGGAGCTGGAGCTCAACTACACTCATTTTTCTTTTAAAGGAGTCAAAGTTTAATCTCAAGGAGTATTATTTCTTTAAAGCTTAAAGTTGGCTAGTTTTTACCCTGCAATTTTCTAGTCCAGAAGCTGGAGCTGGAGCTCAACTACACTCATTTTTTTTTATAAGCATAACGATTATAAGCATACTGAAGCTCAAATTTCCAGAAAAATTAAGCATATGCTAAGCATACCTTGAGGCTCAGCCAAAGAAATTTTGTGTCCTCAACTGCTTTTTGCCTTTAATGGACTCTTCCAGAAAATGTCTGTACATGGGGGGGGGAGGGTAGTGAAAAATCTACAAAATTTGTCCTGGGGGGAGTAAACTTGCTCTCGATGGGATCAACTGATGCTTGTCCGGGGCGGGGGGGGGTTTGACCTGCTGTCGCGGGGATCAAAAGTCACAATGTCCAGGGGGGGGGGGGGTCCAAAAAATGTTATTATCCTTCCCCCCCCCCATATTCAATTTTTTTCTGGAAAAGTCCAATGATTTTGATGTGGTGGCCATCATTCATATCAGAAAAGCGAAGATAGTATACAACAGATTTTTTGACTAGCCATTTTTCTCAATTTTAGATAAATTCTACTGTTTATTAAAAAGAAGTGATATAAACTTTGCGCAAGTGAAAGAAAGTCTTTATCACAAGTTCCTTCAAAGCACAAAATAGAGGTTTCTGGCATCAAAGAATGAAAAGTTCATTTTTTCTTCTTCGTTTTCAAAAAAATTTAAAATTATTTTTCTCAAGTATATTGCAGTTCTCTGAATTATTCTGAATTGAAAGATTTTGTTTACGCTTTATAGAATAGAATTCTTTAGTCGCATTTTTAAAGGAATCTTTTTTTTAATGGATTGAGATTTTTCATTAAAAAAACAGGGTATCTATGACCTGTGTGTACAATACATTGTGTATATTTTGTGTAACGCTTCATTCAAAATGCATAATGCTGCAGGAGTCACGTTTCACGCGTCTTCGCCGTTGATGTTTAAGTATTATGCGAAATTTTCGACTTTAAGTCGTCTTGTTGATTGTTGTTTTGTTGTTCTTCGTCAAAATACATTTTAATGTCGATGTGTCTTTTCAGGTTGTTATATACTTGGGTTGGATTGGATTGAAACTTGAATTGTGGAATGCCTGGTGAGTAATTTAGGCCTCTGCAAAGGATGAGATGTTCTTCATTGGTAAGGTTGTGGTCAGAGAGGTTGTGGATTAATCTTGCATTAAAGTTCTTGGTGTGCTCTTGGATGACTATTTTTCTTCGTTTGATTTCTGGGAGGTTTGGTTGTTTCCATATTTTTGATTGTTTGATGAGGTCGTGGATGGATGGTAGGCGATATTCTCTACGTGCGTTGTTGTTGTAGTACATCTTGTAGCTGTGGATGAGAAGTGTTATATGTTGAATTAAAATAGAAGGCTTGTTTGAAATTGAAGGAGAGTGTAAGACCGAGATGTGAGTCTACGCAGGTGTGGATGTGTGGTGTGTTAGGTGAATGTAAAAATATAAAAACAGAAGAAATATTGTAATTAAAGTTCATATTTGTAAGAAATAGAATTTATTGACTTTATTAGAATAAAACTGACAAAGCCTTGTGTAATAAAATATTGATAAATTTGACAAATATGGAACTTGGGATGAATCGATCATTGTTTTTAATATTTTATCTTGAAGGTTGTCCGTTTAATTTTAGATATTTCATTTGCTGTATGTCATAATAATACCATCTGTTAGAGTTTGCTTCCAAGTTGTTGCAAATCCATTTGATTTGGTAAAATCGTTTTTTCTTCTTGTTCTGGTGGTACGTACTGTGTAAGTAGGGAATGATGAGAGATGGTGAACCTCCATTTCCATAAACAAATGTTAGGATTTTAAATGTTCCTTTGTCTGATATGTGACCTTCATTGAAACAGTTTGTTGGATGTGGGATGGCCAGCTTCGAATTGGGAAAAAGGCGTTACCATTGATATCATTGTATAGTGTTGTGCGGTTGGCAAAGTATTGACAAAGCTAAAGTTAGTTGACTTATTTATCTTCTATATGAGCGTGCAAATGAAGATATCTTTAATCATTCGCGTAAGCATGCTTAAGGGCTCTGACCATAGTCAGAAAATTGATTTTAGTATCTGAACATAAAAGTTATGTTTTAGATTTTTTAACACTTTTAACAAAGAATTGCCTTTATAATGCTTTTTAATCAAGCCCCTTATGAGTAATTAAGACTTTAATTGCAAAAATGACGTTATGAACTTTAAAAAGACGTTAATAATATGTTGCATCACCTTCTTTTATAAAAAGTGCTAAGTTTTAATGGGTAATCAACCTTTTTGTTTCGAACTTTTTTCAAAATTTCCGCAAAGAATTGAACTATTTTAGATTTTGCGGAAAATTTTTCTAAAAAGATGTGTCAAAAGTTATGACTGTTTTTTTAAGCAAAATCCAGATGAAAAATTGTTTTTTTAAGCAAAATCCAGATGAAAAATTGTTTTTTTAAGCAAAATCCAGATGAAAAATTGATGAAAAACCACTATTTTGAAGATTTCGAGACAAAGAAGCATTTACAAAAATTTTCCGCAAAAATTTTTATTGTTCGGTAAAAGATACACCATCTACTGCGAAAGATTTTTCAACATGTTTTTTCTTCGCTTAAACTAAGCTCTTCAAAGTTGAAATACTCTTCCTCTCAAAGGTCTTCATTTTCTTCTTTATCAAATTTTTTCAATGCAATTTTTCAATTTTCAGATTCAGGAATAGTTTGTCTAACAGAAAATGTATAACATGCCATAGTTTTGTTGGTTACATCAGTGAGAAAACACATTTTAAACACGGCAATTATGAAAAATTCACTATGGTCAGAGCCCTTAAAATAAGACGCACCTGGTTTTAATAGGATAAAAAAAATCGGCAAGAACATTCAATGAAAACTTATTCATCTGGTAGGTAAATAGTACAATCCACGCAACACCAACATACCGGGTGCACCAAAAAAAAGTATACAGGTTTGTCGAGATATTGTTAGCTTCAGCATTTTTTTTATCGTAAAGAGGATGCTCTAACTTGAATTTTGAGCTATCATACATTAAATTTGAAAAAGTAGTTCGAAAGTTATTTAAAAAAACTGACTTTTTTTTAATGTCGAAATTTCGCTATATATAAGACAAAACAGGGGGATCAGGATCCAGATACCAAACCTAGGGCCGGGTGGTGGTGTCAATTTTTTTTTCAAATTTCAAAAAGTCAAGTTGGTATCGATACCAAATTGAGGGGGATGGTACCCCTTTTTTTTGAAAATTTAGGAATCTTTAAGTTGCTATCGATACCAAAATGAGGGGGTGGGTTCCGCTTTTTTTAATTTTTGCTGAATTTAAAATTGGTATCTGACTTAAAATGTTGTATAATGAAAGTGATTAATAAGAGGAATAGTCTTTGAATAAAAACATTAACATTGCCAATTTGGGGGGGGGGGGGCTGGGTCCCCCTTTTTCAGAAAAATCAGGATTTTCAAGTTCGGGAGTTGGGTCCCCCCTTTTTTAAAAAATTGGGGTTTTTAAGTTGGTAGTTAGGGGTGGTAGTGTCTACAACTTTCAAATCTCGAAGGGTCAGGTTTTTTGGCCCTGGTTTGGTATCCTGGATCCTGACCCCCCCCCCCCGACAAAATGGCAAAAACACAATTTTATTGTTTTGTTGTTGTTGTTTTTTTCTTATTTATATTTTGCCAACAGTATTTCCATCTTATTTGCCCGTCCTGAATATTTACAACACGAGCAAACTCAATGCAGACACAAGTTCTTTGAGCAACTAGTCGAGGAATGGTGATATTTTTTTAAAGTTGTCTCATATAGCACACACATAACATCAAAACCTCTCTAGGAGATTTCCAAAACTTTTTGTCAGCTTTTCCAAATATATTATCCCGCATGGGAATAGCTTACTTTACCATATTTTTAAATTCTGCAACGAGTTTTGATGAACATAGTTGCATTTTTTGGTATTTTTATGTGTAAAGAAGGTAAGTGTCAAGAGAAAAATTTCGCTCGCTGTTTTTTGATGATTTTTTTTTTAATTTCGACTTTAACAATATATGCTGAATGGACCTACCTGATTATGAAAGTTAGATAGCAATGCGAGGAGAAAAATGAAAAAAATCAGTCAGAAAATATAGCGTTTAGCGAAAATGCATAACGCAATAAATTCTTATATAACTTCCGAAGAGGGAAGGGTTGTAGGGAAAAATAAATAGAAAGTTCTGGTCGCAAAAATCTGTTTTATTGACAATTGAATCATACTTGATGGTGAGCTTGTTATCAATAATGTTTTTGTGTGAAAAACATAGAAATATAAGGAAAAAATCCAATGAAAATTTGCAAAAACGAACTCGGCCATGTTTTGAGCATTGCGAATATGCATCTTTGAGCAAAAAATCAGAAAAAACTAATGATAAAATCAGAAAAAACTAATGATAAAATCTCGAGAAAATGCCAAAAAAAACAGTTTTCCGGCATATTTCCGGCATTTTCGGCCGGAAAATAATGTTTTTCAAAAATCCGTCACTTTTTAGAAATCATCATTTTGCATCATTGTGCCGAAAAACAGAAAAAAGTAATGAGCCAATCCCGAAAAAAGCTGGTAACAGACGAACGAACGAACGAACATGGGTTAATTTAAAGGACAGACCGGGGTACCCGCAGGTAGGTCCAAAAAAAAGTCAGTTTTTTTAATAACTTTCGAACTACTTTTTCAAACCTAATGTATGATAGCTCAAAATTTAAGTTAGAGCATCCTGCTCTATACGACAAAAAAAAAGAAAGAACAAAAAATTTAAATTCTGAAGCCCACAATATCTCAACAAACATGTATACTTTTTTTTGGTGCACCCGGTACATTGTAATATAATTTCACAAATTTCCGATCGATCCTTTCAAAACGACTAAAAGGATTCACTTGAAAGGGTCTAAATAAGTAGTTACCCTCAGCAAAGACTTGTTCTTGTTGTCGCTTCTCTTCGATGGCTTTCTCCTTCTGTTCTTTCCATCGTGGATCGAGCAATGCAATCTTCATGTGAGATTCCATCGAGCCAACCGGGATCTTCTCACCCGTCAACGGTGAAATCAAATACCTTGAAAAGAGAAAATAATTCAAACATCAATTATTTAAAAAGCCAGTGCAAAATTGGCACGCGTGAACGACCCTTCTCTGATCTGTACAATCAATGTCTATTTAAACGATTTACTTTACAAGTTTTTAGGAAGTATACATTGAAGTTCGATAATTCGTTTTTTTTAATTGGTCTAAACATAGTATAAGAAAGCCGCGGCTGGAATATGTACCACATTGTCTTCTCAGTTAATTGCTGTTCTATCTCTGTCTCCGAGCTTTATAAGAACATCAAGATGCTCAGTTTATTATTGGTAGATAGTTTTTGAAATTTTTCTCTTCCATTTTCCTTCACAAAAAGTTTTTTTATTGCTAGATATCTTTGAATCTGTACCCAATAGAACACTTGAACTAATTTGGACATATTTTAGGGGTATTTTGTGGAAAAAATAGTTTTTCGCCAAAATTGAAATTATGAGAACTATATTCAAGATGACAACTTTCTTGTCAGTTTGAATGATAAATTTTGAAGGTGCTGGCTTGAAACTTTCACAGTATTATCTAGATGTAATTTTTCATTGATTTCTAAAAAGATTTCACTGAAATATTGCGAAGGCATTCGAGGCACTTTGTTTATTTTTCTGAGTTCTTTCAGCCCAGCCATTTTGTGCTTGTTTAAATTTCTTATTGTTGATCTTTCTTTACTTTAATGGTATATCATTAATGTCTAAAACAAACTGGGAAGTAAGTATTAACGACAAAACAATAAAATTTACCATTAAAGATGCTACATTACTGATCTCTTGATAAAAAAATAGTCATCAAATACGACAGAGATAGAACAACAGAAGTTCAGATGTTATCATTCCAGCCGCGGCTTTCTTATACTATGGTCTAAATGAATTTGAAATGTTTATGCTGAAAAAGTAAAATCATTTGTATGTGATCGAGAGATGCAGGAAACATACTTCTCAGGCACACCACCGGGTGTGGGTTGTGGTTGTTTGGAAGCTTTCGGATCATATTTTCGAATATGAACAGGACCACTTGGCGGGGGTGGCATCATAGGTGGTTTGAAAGCGGGTGGTTGAGCCTCTTCTTCGTCACTTTCTTCATCCTGGATTGAAACAAAAATTTCAAAATTGATTCTCAATACAGTATCGATAAACTTATAGCTCAAAAGAAGATCCACAATCGATATTCAACATGATCACTACGCTTCGCGAAGATGTCAAAATGTTTATCAAAATTAAGAGCTCAACAAATTCCGCACAAATCGGGAAACTACAATAGCATCAAATCATCTCACCATATCAGAGTCAGCCTTTTCTTTTTCTTGCTCTTGTTGATAAGGCTGATACAGTTCTTCTTCTTCCTCTTCCACGTCCATTTCAACTTGTTCCGCGTCCTCACCCGTGGCCTGGAAAACGGAATCGGAAAATCAGAGAAGAAAAGAACTAAAAGAAAACTCTTAAAAAAACTGACCATTGCTAAGAAAATCACTTCACGTGATTAGACATTGTAAATTAATTTCTACGATCCAATGTAGTTTCATAGTTTCGGCAAAGAAAAAACAGTTTATCGATAGCGAACTTGTCCCACAGCAGAAAAAAAATGTAGAAGCTTAATTATAATATTATGTACTATGGTTTAACAAAAGAAGGATAAAGAGAATTTAAATTACCTTCAGTTTTTCAATACGTTCTTCTTGTAACATTCTTGCTCCTAGTTGATCTTTCTTCACAGGAGGTGGAAGATTGGCTGAAATAATTATAAGCAAACATTTATCATTATTCTTAGCCACGGAAGGTCCATGTGTCGTCGTCATACAGTGGTCGTGGCAAATTAGTGGCTGAGTTTTTTTTCTACAGTATTTGGACTTTTAAATGGCTGCCTTCAGCTAAAAATTTTTGTAGTCAATGAAATGTTAAAACTAAGGACAGCTAAGGATACAACATTCGATTTGAGAGGGGGTACATGATACAAATGATGGGTACCTGTTTCTTCTTCATTGAAATTGACCGTTTCCACGACAACGAAATCATGCCAATCGATAGATGCGAATGCAACTGAATGAAAAAATTGAAAGAATGAATTTGAAAGAAAATTGCCCTTTATAGTCTTTTATGCACCGGTAAGAAAAAAGTGAAGCCAAAAAATACCAGGTGTTTCAAAGATAAAATCTTAAGTTTGAGATCAAATTTTAATGTAATTTTTTAGTTCTACTTAGTAAATTCCTCTTGAAATACCCAGTACATAGCATTCTCAAATGAGAACAGGTCTTCAGCACGCTGTGTTGATCTTTTCGTTAAAAACGTAAACTTTTCAAATTCATACTTCTCTCTCTTTCTTTTTCATCTTCAACTTTCCGTTTTTCACGATCCTGATATTGTTGCCATTCTACACGATATTTTACTGTATCTAATACCTGAAATAACAAAAAAGATCTAGAAATTTCCCAAATAAAAATTTCATTTCTCAAAAAGGCACTTAAAAGTCAACCCTGTTGCAAGAAGTCTTTTTCCTTAAAAATTCTTATCCATAAAAATGAAGAAAGGATTCAGTATACTATTTCTACAGACTACAGTAGGGTTGGACAAAGAAATTGGCGGACGGTCAATAAAAAAAAGTATTTTAACACTTCATCCGAAAATGAAAACCAACAGTCTGTTTAAATTGAATATGTTGAAGTGAAAAAATATTCATAGTTACCTTCCATTGGTCACTTAAGTCTTTTTGCAATTTCTGTGTGATATCCCCAGGTGGTAGTAATACCTAGAGGTAAGAATAAAAACATAGTTCAATGATATTCGTCTCCATAGTTTAGATATTTTTAAGGAAATTTGACACTGCAATGTTTAGTTGAGGTTACTGTTGCAAGATAAGGTGGATAAAATTGTATTGTTAAGGAAAGCAATTCAAAAAACAACTTTCAAGTTTTCAATTGGTGTTATCAGTTATCAAATATTCTAAAAAGTTGGTAAATTCCTGCTTTTTAAAAAACCCTATATTTCTATGAAAAATTACGAGCAAATAATACAAACCTTAGTATATTGTTCAACTAAACGGGTGAAATATTGGAATAAACTGTGTTGTGGTCTCAAAAAATCAAACTGATAATTCCTCTGTTCTCTTGTCATTAGATTGGTCAGAAAACCTTTTCCATTTTTCGCAACGAACTGAGCAGTTAGTTTGACAATGTCCCTGAAAAGAAAACATGAACCAAGCATTACAAGTGCTATACAAAACTACATTTCACGAAATAAAAAGAACCACTATTTGATGACAAAAGTTAAAAGAATTGATCGTGTTGTTAATATTATTTATTTGTTAAAAGCAGCAAGTCATTGAGTGGATTGTTTAATGGATAGGAAATGTATCAGTTTGTCTAGAAAGATTGACTGAAATCTTTGTAATGTTATTTTTCTAAAAAACAAACATGTAGAAGGATATTAGAAAAGAAATTACAGCTTTGACTTACAAATCAAGAGCAGAAATGGTGGGTGGATCTGCCGTGAATTCATACGCTGGTGGCGGATCTTTTGGAATGATCGTTTCTATAACTTGTGGAGCTTGTTTCTGGAAGAGTGAGTAGGACCAAGTAAGTACATGGCATTTTTCCGAAATTCAGAAACCTTTCGTACAAAAAGTTGATTTTTTGACTGATGCATAGTATTTAAAAAAAATACTTCTAATTTCAAGCAACAAGCAAAAAATCTTTAGTGATGAGCTTTTCAAAGTGCTTTTTTAAAGTACCTTTGTTTGAGTTTGAGGTGCTTTTTGTGGTTCCTTTTCGTTTAGTGACGCTAAAAATGTGAACATAGAAATATGAGAATAAAAGTAAAAAACTAAAATATTGTCAGTCTACTACAACAGCCTTATTGGGTATCACTTAAACCTAGCAGAAAGTAGACTTTAACTTATGATTTTTTTGTATTTTTTTGTGGTATATGTGCCTTCCACGGTGCAGTGGTCAAAGCAGATTTTTTTTGAGACAGAAATTTTCTTGATAAAGATATTTCCGTATACTGTGACACCCGCAGGCCCCACTATGGTTGGGGCCGAGAGCCAGAAAATTTTCGGATTTTTTACCCCCTAGATTGGCTAGAAAGGCACTAAAATTAGTTAATTAAAACAACTTAGAATGTTTCTAGAGAATAAAATCACTATTCCTTGCTAAATAACCATTTCTAACTAAAACGGAAAACTTTCACAAAAATTTCTGTGAGACGGAAATCTGTCTTGAGACGGAAGAACTTTGATCACTGTTATTATAGTAGGGGGAAATTTGTTCGTTTATTTGAGGTCGCTCGACTTTTTTAGTCAAAGCAACGACCTAATAAAATAGATAGACCAGTATCCTATTGAAATGATCCGCGTAAGAATGATAAAAAATTTAATGATTTTTTGCATCATTAAAATGTTATTCCACGTGCAAAAGTATTTTTTTAAGATTAGCTATTGGTTGATATTGATCACATGACCTAAATTTTGTGAATATGTTCTTAATTTCAAGTCAAACTTTTAGGCTTAAAAATTAGTAAACATTGTTAAAATTATAACATTTGTATTTGGATAGTGTTTGTGTTTTCTATCTTAAGAACGCACCATGAACGCACGTTTATTTTCTTAGTTAGAGTCTTTCAAAAATGTTTATGTTCTTAAAGAAAATGCGCTGAAAAGCGCCACAGTGTTGTCGAAAAATATTGAAAAATATCTTGTGAGAAAGATGATTAAAAATGCGATCTGACATAAGCAAAAAAAATCGAAAATTTTGTTTATGGTCAGTAGAAATTCGATAAAATTGATTTTACACTATTTAGAGATGCTTTTAAAAAGTCTAATTTCTTTGTAATATGACTTACGCGGACTGCGGAAAGACGGCAAGATAAAAGAATACAAAATGAATAGAAAACAAAAGATTTCTAAGAGCCATTGTATGAAGTTCTTGGTCTATCTATTTTATTAAGTCGTTGGTCAAAGCACTTGTTATACATTTTTGGAAAGCTAAGGGGTAGGGGAATCAAAATAATTTGGGTGCCAATTTTTTTTCGGACACTTTGGTGTGATTTTCGGACAAATACGACGGTCTCAGGCAAAAATCATAGGGTGAAAAATTAATAAAAATTTTAGCTTGAGAAAACGGAGACATGTTGTATATTTTTGGAAAGCTCTCAAAAAATCAAGATTAGTGATATATTGCGAGTATAGGTGATTTCTTTACCTAACTTGAGATATTAATCCTTAAAAACAGTGTTTTTCAGCCAGAAACAGCTGTTTTGTCTAGTTTTTGTGCTTTCGGAAGCTCAATATCTCGAGTTAGGTACTGAAATCACCTATACTCGCAATATATCACTAATCTTAATTTTTTGAGAGCTTTCCAAAAATATACAACAGGTCTTCGTTTTCTCCAGCTAAAATTTTCATAAATTTTTCACCCTATGATATTTGCCTGAGACCGTCGTATTTGTCCGAAAATCACACCAAAGTGTCCGAAAAAAAATTGGCACCCAAGTTATTTTGATTCCCCTACCCCTTTAGCTTTTCCAAAAATGTAAAACAAGTGCTTTGACTAAAAAAATCGAGCAATTTTACAAATTTCCCCCTACTATTAGAATTAAAATAAGAATTACTATTACCTTAAGGGGAAGAATTTTTTGCAGAATTTAAAACTTTGCAATTCAATCCTCAAAAACAGCATATTTAGCGGTTGACACATTTTGAGGTGTTTCGTGGAATTTAATTTCTTTTAAATAAACCAAAATACTGTGAAATTAAATTCGTGAATATTGTTGCCAGCAAAAATTTCTTCTCTCAGTAAAGGTATCTGTTAATCCAATTTTTGAGACAAACAACACAATTTAAACCTACGCAGATCTGCAATATCAGTTTCTCTGTATTCTTTTAACTTGTGAGCATAATATGCATGGTAAGGGTCATTAGGGTTCAAGAAATTGAACTTTGGATTATCAGCTTCATTTCCACGGATCCTTTCCTCAAATTCAGGACCTGAAAGAAAACAAGAATCAATGTTTTACAACTCCATATTCAAAATATGTAAAAAGAAAAAAGCCGCACTAAAAAATTGACTTACACATTTATATATATAAAGAGATTTTCATAATTCATCTCATTTTGAGAAAAAGATATAGCAATAGTAGAAAGAATCAAAGTAACTTACCATTTCTAGCTACAAAGTTTGCAGTCCTGTCAACAATATCTGTGAGGGAAAAAACGCTAAGGAAACATAAAACTTTTAGAGATTTCAAGATTCACATCTATTGTTTAGTAAACTAAACAAATTATATAAAAATTTTAAAATTTTACAATTTCATTACAGATAGATTCGCTAAACTTTCTGAAGGTATCAGAAAAAATTGACTACATTGAATTACAAGTCAAAAGACTAATGGACCCTTGAGAATAGCATCTTCTTGTTTCTCTTGTTTCAATTTTTTATTATAATTTTACAACATTTTACGACCGTACGACTTGTAAAAATTTGAATTTTTTCCAACAAGTTAGATCATTTTTTATGTAGCTGATAATTGTACGTAAGAAACTTTAAAGTACTACAAAAAATGAAGTTTTGAATTTTTGTTTTAACTACAATCAGAACAATAAATGGAATAAAGTTCTTTTCACCTAATTACCTTTGACAGTTAACCTTTTTTCAGTCCCCCAGTTATTCTATAGCTACACAGAGCAAGTTTTACAAATTACACTTAAGTAAATGAGATGAATCTTGAAAACAAAATGGTACTTTCAATGAAATTTTTACCCTTTTTTCATAGAGTCTATGTGGTAATTTGGATACTAAAACAATGCAAAAAGGTTTCTAAATCTTTTAGTTAAAATAAAAGGCAAACAATGAAATCAACAGTTGTAAATAGTTTATGTAACTGTATTGTACAAACAAAATATTGAAAGTATAGGTTACTATCTACCATTTTGCAAAGGATAGTAGATAATAACTGTCAACAACACTTAGATGATTAGAATAAAAAAAATCACTAGTATTAGAGGTTGACATGCAGTGTGCAATTTTGTAGGATATGCTTTTTAATCTTTTGATTCAAATCCTACCACAGCTTTCTATTGGTCCCAAAACTGCACTAGATCATACGTCATCTATTCAAGCAGCAAGTGCCACGGGTGGGACTGGAAAGGGTTGATATCCATTGGCTTTTCCACAACATAATACTGACTTGAAGATAATATTTTAAAAAACCTTTAAATCATGCAGCCTTTAATAGATTCTTCTAATGGTACAGTGGCACTGTTAAATATATATATAATAAAAACGAAATATGGTTTTAGCAAAAACAATTTGAAAAGATACTTCTGACTTCAGGCGGTGGATAAATAATACCAACCGTAGGTTTAGAATACATTTCACCATCTTGTTGTGATCTCTCATAGATCTTTCCATCTTCTGAAGTTTCTGTTTGAACTTGTTCAATGGGCACCGCAGGTCCCATTCTAATTTTTTACTTTCTAAAAAAGAATTCTCAAGAAACTGGAAAAAGCTACCAAGCTTTAGGAGGTAGACATAGTAGTGTAGCGGTTATCAACCTTGATTCCCGTCTGGGAGGTCAGGGATCGATTCTCACTCGGTGCTTATGATTCACTTGGCAAGTGAATGTACCTTTACCTGGATCAACCCAATTCTGCCCAAAAAGCTTTTTTCCGAGAATCTGGCGTTGTCACATTTGGGGCATTGTCAATTTGCAGCTATGTGCAAAAAATCATAAAAATACTAATAAGTTGCTTCGAGATGGAAAAACGATCAGACACGGATTAATTCATAGGAGCACCATGGCAGGTCGAAAGTGTGCAGAAAAAAGACACATCTAGGGTTTTGGCAAAAATTATGATTTTAAATTTTATGTGTAGATTATATTTTGCAAATGCAAAAGATCTTAAAAACTTTCACAACATAAAATTTTGTGAATTTTTGGAAAAGCTCCCAAAACTTGCAGAATTTAATTCTCACATAAATTAATGCACTTATATAATATGATGTTAGTCTAAGGTCACATAGGTGGCTTAGCAAAAAGCTTCACCTACTGAGGTACATACCATTTAGGCAAAAATCCAAGTGAAACAGAGGGTTTAGCAAACGCATTGATTCATTCATTTAAAAGTGTACCTAAACAGACAATCAAAGCCAACGGTCCTTTTTCTGGGTTTTCTTTGTTTGCTAAACCAATGGTTTATCCAACAGACAACACCATTTGATTTTTTGTTTTGCTAAACCATTATTACCTCCGGCATTTAAAATTCAAAATAGTAGCAAAGAAGTGTAAGATCTTAGAAATCGAATTAGCAATGTTATAGCTTCTTTGTTTAGGTAAACAAGCCCACACCATTTTCAGTTTGGTGAAACGGTTTGAGTTTGGTGAAACGGTTTGAGTTTGGTTAAACGGTTTGAGTTTGTTAGTTTTGAACATTAATAAAAGGTTAAAAAGCAGCCTGAGACATGAGGGTGTCAGAATTAGATGAGTGATGCTGAAATTAGACCAAATTACCAGTACATATCAACAACAAGTAAGAGTATTTTCATAAATGTTTTTCCCAGAAGAAGCTTCAGAATAGACCTTTAGGAGAATGTGACAATCTTTTGAATTGGAAAGAATAGTTTGCTTACTACAGCATACATTAGTTTGCCCTTGCAGCCAGTACAAAGAGGATAAATTATCTTGCCCCAAAGTAACAGCTGTGTTTAAAAGATAATAGATTATATGAGGATATCACTAAAAGATAAAAAAAGACCTTAACACTTAGCAATAGATGTATTGGAAAATGAGTCCTCATGAGTGGGCTTTCTCAAACTTCTTGTTCGCGACCAGAAATTTCTTTAAAAAAACTGTACTGACCATATTGAGCTAACCTTGACCTTTGTAGCATCTTTTAAGTGGTTTCACTTAGTCTTGTACATATATCATTTCATAGGCAATTTTTGTACATAATTGGTCATAACTTTTTAATGCATAGACAAAAATATTTTTTCTGTAGATCAAATTCTTTTAATAAAGACAAGCAAGCTGTTTGCTCGTACTATTTCTAAAAGTCAATGTTTGTGGATCTTTGTCAACTAGCTCACTATAATATGTACTCATTATAAGCCTTTTTAGGCAAACACGAATGCAATTGCAGTATATACCAGGGGGGCACGCAGTTTCTACAAGACAGTATGACACTTACTACCGTGGTGGTACTGTATTCAGAAGTTATGAAAACAGTTACTACACAGTGTAGTAACTGCTGTTTGGGGGTGGTGCCAAACACTAAAACTAGCACTTTTGGTGTAGTAAGTGCTTATATTTTAATTCTTTTTAAAGAACTTTCAAATTTTTTCACAAAAAAATAATTTTTTTGTGAAAAAATTCTTTGTTAAAAAAAATATTTTTGTTATAAATGGACGAAAAAAAATTTGAAATTTTTCTCAGACCCAACTTTGAAATTATGCTTTCCCTAATTATCATTAAAATGTTCTCAACAGCTGTTAACCAAGTAAATTAAAAGAAAATCTAGCACAAAAATGGCTTTAGGTTGAAAAATATTCGCAATTTAGGGTAATTTCGAGCATGTTTTTGATGATATCACTCAAAAACAGGGGTGGTACCTGGAAATCTTTTCTGAAAACAGTTACTACCAAGGTGTAGTAACTGCAAAGGGTGGTGGTCCTGAAAAAAAGTGTTTAAAAAGCACTTACTACACATCATGTCTTGTAGTAACTGCGTGCCCCCCCTGTATATACTGCAATTGAGGTAATTCCCTGACTGACAATACTAATATCAAAGTGATGCTCTCTAAATTATTCAAAACTTTTAATTCAAAATTTAGAAATATGAGTTGTTTGTTTTTGACAAGCTGACAATGATTTTGCCTCTGCTGTCTTTGTTATGATATAGATAAAGTACTTGAGAAAATAAGTAGACTTTTGTCGAAGTTTTGACACTGTTAGAAAGGTATTCCCAAGAGGCATATCATCAAAATTCATTGTTTCATTTTATGATTTTAACGTGGTGGCAACATAGTTATCAGTGCTTTCTACAAAAATACAAAGGAGATGGATGTCCAGTTGTTTGTATATTCATGATACTGTACAGTCTTTTAAAATTCCAGGGCCTAGATCTTGATTCCAAAGTGGGCCAAAATTCCTGGAGTTAATTGTCTCCGTAATATACTGCCATGCAGGCCGCCAAGCAAGAAAACCCCAAAACATTAACATCGGGACGTTTGGTTTGGTTTTCGAAACAGCCAGAGTGATCAAAAAGAAACATGGCAAATTTCTTTAAAATTGATATTATATATATCTGGAGAAAATTTCTTTACCACGAGTAAACGTCCACAACATACATCACCACCCACCCCCGAACGTCCAAACAATGTTTTTCGTGGCAAGTTTGAGTATGGATGGCTCCCTTAAATTTCTTAAATTTGACAGACTTAGAGGCGAAATTCAAAAATGAATCATGGCAATTAGAAATACTTTTTCTTTGCAAAAGAGTGACGGATCAGGGCCCCCTAGGAATAATAGGAAGGTTTAAATCACTGATAGAAATTTTGATAGAACCAATTTTCCAATTTTGGATGAGTGAGGGGGGAAATGAAAATTTGAATATTAAATTTTCCAAAAAACAGACCTAATGCTTTTTTATTTGATGCAACGATATGATGGACAATGTTATGCAAGCAAACCAAAGAAGGAAGTAAGCAAATTTGAATAAATATAGGTTGTATATTTATCAAATTTTCTTGTGTTCTAGTCAAATGAGAAATGTGAAGTATTATTACTTAATACTTGAAAAGAAAACTTTAACGATGTAGTCATCACTAAAAAACTAATTAGCATGCTTTCAACAAAGATATCCAAATCAAACCAACATTTCGCACACAAGGAATCTTTTAGTAGACCTTTTCGCCATGAACCGAAAATAAGAAAAAGAACCTGGTTTCCTTTTGAATTTATTGTGATCGCCATACTGGCCATCAGGGCGCGCAGCCTCTTATAGCGCCTAGAGCGAGTGTTTGTGATAAATAAGGAAGGGGAAACCAGGCCGACTAAGCACAGAAATTATTTTTATCACATGATTTAAAGCATAATAAAGTTGTAAAATTTTAATGATGGGCAATGAAAATGTTTGCATGCGTTTTTCATGTTTCATCAGGTTTCATATATGTTGTGTAAAATTGCTTATAATTTGGCTGCTTTTTTAATTGAAAGAATTTCAATGTTTACTGAACTTCTAGTGTGATGGATGAACTTGTTTGTTAAGAATATTACCAAGGCGAGAGTTTCATTCAAGGTTTGTTTTGATTATTTTACAGATCCAGTGTGGACTTCAAAGGATGGGTATGTTGATATCTATTTTTCAAATCCGGCATGCAGGAATAGTGTCAGGACCTGCACAGACGACCTGGTAAGGTTGGGTATGGGTGTGGTTACATATCAGATTGGCTAGGAATTGGGTTATTATCAGTTAGGGTTAGGGTTGGAGCTCAAAACAGCACTCTTTTGTAATTTTCTCTTAATATACACATTTTTTTTTATAAGGAACCTTAACTTTGCTCTGAGCCTGGAGTTCCTTATTTTTACAGAGAATTTCAGCCTCAAAGTTCCTTATCGAGTTCCTTATTTATATAGCTGGTAAGTTTGGATAACCAGCTCTTACTGTTCCTTAAAACTTGTGTTTTTATTCTCAGCCTGAGCAGTTCCTAAACAATTCCTTATTTTTTGGACCATTTTCAGCCTCGAGTTCCTTATAAACGTGTTCCTTATATAAAAAAAAAGTGTAGTCTGGTCTGTAGTTTGTACAATATAAATAGCCGTCTGGCATGAATCCTTGGCGCAGTGGATAAGGTACAATGGGTTTCTAAACATCAGAACTTTGCATTTAGGCGGCCATTGATAAATCGTTCTATTCGAGTCACCCGCCCGCATCATATTTTCCGCTGATTTTCCTGTGGGGAGACGCGGAAAAAAATCTGGGAAAAGCAATTTGTTCTTTTAAAGTATAGCTTTTTTCTCAATCGCTCTGGCGGCCATCGAAAAATAGTTTTGTTTGTGTCACCAACCGCCCCCGAATTACTGGCGTGATTTAAAAAAACCCGGGAATTTTGTCACCTGCCCGTCCGTCCGCATGCATTATTAACATCCTTTGCGAAGCGAACAGAGCATTCTTTCAATGCCTGCCTTAGTGGTTTCGAATCCCCCCCACCGGTGTGGCGATTTTTCGGTAGTCATTCAGTCTGACTGATATATGAGATTACGTAACTTTTTTAATCGTAGGGTGTCGTAGGGCAAGCTCGGTTACAAAAGCATACATCTCCTGCTTCCTCATACACCTCCATGATTTTAGGATTTTCAGTACAGTAAGATCTCAGTAAGAAAACATAGAAAATAACTCAAAAACCCAGAAAAGAGACTGGAAAGTACGCAATAAGTCCAGATATGCCTTTTGTCTTTATGAAGAAGCCACAACCATTAACAGGACCCTGCCGACGCACCGGACTGTCCGGTGTTTTTGTCCGGTGGCAAAAGTATCCTTTCGCTACACCGGACGCGATAAGTCCGGCGTCAGTCCGGTGTTGCATACAGGGAATTTTGGACGCCGGACATTTATGAAACAAAAAATTAAGAAACACCGGACGCACCGGACTGGTCATGTCCGGTGTTTTGATTGTTCGGTGGGAAAAAATATTCTTCTCCAACACCGGACATCCGACTTCCTTAAGTCCGGTGTAGAAATTGGGCTCTTCCAGTTAAAGTCCATTATAGGGGGGTGGACGACAGCGGAATTCCGAGGCAAAACGTTTTTTTGAAATACCTGGATTTCCAATACAAAAGCAATTGAAACTCCTGGATTTCCGATACAAAATCAATTTTTTGGTGGAAAAATCTGGAATTTCCTATACCTTTTTCAAAACTTTGACAAATTATGTGGAATTTCCAAGGGTTAAAATAAAAAATTGAGCAGAATTTCCGAAGCACTTTGAAAAATTGACTGGATTTCCGAGTGCTTTTTTTATCTGAAAATTCCCGTCATCCACCCCCCTATATCAATTTTTTTCTGGAAGAGCCCATTGTCCGGTGGTAAAAAAAATTCTCATTTTACACCGGACTTTCGCGTGTCCGGTGTTCGTTAAGTCCGGTGCGTCGGCAGGGTCCTCCATTAACCCTAACCTAGCCCCTGTGCTTTGCACTCTGCTGGGGGGAGCTCCAAATAAACCAGGGCCGCAGGGGATATCAATTGAATTTATTCGATTGCCGAACGGATCGAAGTAAATGATTGAAATTCGATTATCTGAATCGATCAAATGTCAATCAACGTTACATTTCCGTTCGATTGATATCCAGGGTCGGATACAGACAGGAGGTAGGCTGTCTTATTCATGGAGAGTAATTAGTTTCCATATAAGGTAATACGATAATAAAGTGCACTCTCCTCCATTGGTTATAGCCTCCCTCTGTATCCGAGCGTGATATCCCCTGGGCCCTGCCCTGCCCTGCGGCCTAAAAGGAAACCAAATATTTATAGATAGAACATAATAGAAGGCCTTTACAATTAAATCTTCTACCAAAAACTTGACTCTTCAATATACAGAAAGTTAGATTTGAGAAGCAGGTAAAATTCTCTTTACTTGTTGAGATTCAATATCACTTTACACATCCATATCTCTCGCACAATCGCACACTGGCACACATGACATGACATGAAACAAAAAGTGCACGTCCTCTTCCTCTTCGTAAGTTCACTTTTGGGCTACCATATTGAACGATCTTTGCGCCTTTATCATACGGAACCGAGAGGAATTCTTTGTTTGTGTCTTCCGCGCGCGCAACATGTGCGTACATCACAGTATCAGTCAAGGACTGTTGCAAACTAAGACTAGGTCACAGTGTGGATCTAAACCACACTGAAACGACCGCCCTCCATCACGCATTATCTGGCACCCGATGTAGAAATTTTCTTCCGACACGCTAAAGCTCTGAAGGTCGGGAAAATATTGGCCCGCTCCTTTAGAGCTTTAGCGTGGGCGGCCGCCAATACGCCATCGGAATATCAGATAACATCACGCATCACGCTCGCAAAAGAGCGCGCGCGCATTATTAACGCCTACATGTCATCTCCAGTACATTTTAGATTATTCATTGAAAACAGATTACAATATAGTCATTTTTCATGTCTCGATTATTTAATTCCGAATAAAAGACATTCAGGGAAAAAAAAGAGAAACACCTGGGTAATCCAGTTAAAAAAACCGAAAGTAAATGGTAGACAAAGTAGTGAGCCAAGGCAAAACGAGATTAGCGTACAATATAGAGCCAACAATAGAGGGCGTCGTCCAACCATTAGAGAAAGCAACCTACTAGAGACATTTTTGGCATATTTTCACGGCAAGAAAATTTCGTGAGTCAGGACATTCGCAAAAATTTTATTTTGTGAATTCGACTTAATGAAATATTTCACGAGAATTAAATTTCGCGAATTAGGGAGCGGTCATAAAGTATCTACTAGGGGGGGGGGTGGAGGTGGAGGATTCTAGGGGGGGTTCGAAATTTTTTTCGAGGGCTTAGGGGGGGGGGGGGGGGTTCCAAAATTTTTTTTAGGGCTTAGGGGGGGGGGTTCCAAATTTTTTTGGGAAACTCAAGAGAAAATGTAGGAAGTCTAATTTCATAGTTTTACGTTTGAAGATTTGAAAAATTTTTCAGCCTTACGGCCGACAACTCATAATTTATCTTATTGGATATATCTACATTTCCTAATGGCATTATTTGGGCATCATCGCCTTGCCCTTAAAGTTTGTAACATTGAGCTAGGCGACGGAAGTAGATTAGTGGCTCTCACAGCTCATCAGTGTGGTTTGAAAAAGTACTTCTTAAAAGAAATTTGTCAAAACGAAGTGTCTTTTAGCTAAAATGGTGGTGAAAAATATTGAAATTTTCGCCCGTCGGCGCAAACCATGGTTGCGCCTCCTTAGCATCTGCTAATGTCAAAACACCTTAACATTTCAAATTACAAAAAACAAATTCCAAGTTTCTTGACTCAAAGATTCCGGGCGTTACTTTCAACCATACTGCTCTTACAGTTTAATATTTTCACTTAATAATGGAGGGCGCAAGTAAGGACAGAAAAAACCAGGGGCGCCAATTTCATAGTTTGCACCCCCAGAAAATTAAGCCAGGTCGCTACTGGGGAAAATAAAGCCGTATTTTTTCCAAATTTTACAGAAGCTCAGAGAAAACCACTTGATGATTCTTGTCTTAACCCTGTTATACTTTAACTTAACAGGGCTAAACTACTATCTCCCTTACCTTATTTTGACATAAAAAACTGTCATACAAACAAATAATACTCTTTGTACCGCATCTGGATGAATTCTTTTTCACGTAAAGATTTTCTTAGTTGGGGGGGGGGGGTGCGAAAAAAATTAGGCCTTATGAGGGGGGGTTCGAAATTTTTTTTGAGGGCTTAGGGGGGGTGCGAATTTTTTTTTGGATTTTTCAAAATATCCTCCACCCCCCTCTAGTAGATACTTTATGACCGCTCCCTTATGAGGATAGAGTAGAAACCTTTTCTTGGTTTCCTCATAAAGTAGCGAGTGAAAGTATTGGTTTTGATGAACGAATCTCACGATGGTCAAAGGCCCTTGCTATATAAAACACATTATTAGAAAAGGGGGATTTGACCATTTTTGATAAGTGAGTTTGAAAAAAATAACAAAATTTCGCGTATTTGAAGGACTTTCGTTCTTTCATCCTTGCATCTACTTTCGTCGCCATTTTGATTGTGATTTAAAGACATATTTTTCGGGAATAACCGGACCAGGAAACCGGGATAAAATAAAGACGACGACTGTTTTGTACGATGACCTCTACGCACCGACTGCCGGGCGACGACCTCTATGACTTGACGACAACCTCTATGTTGAGCGACAACCTATATGGTTAGAAGACGACATAGTGAATAGTGACAAGCTTTATAATTGGAAAGAACACTGCGCTAGTCGACTTTACCCTTTCTGTAATCGAATATGAAAATTTTGTTATTAAATACTTACTTACTTAAATACTGACCTGATATGAATTAATGACCAGATTTAATTTCCATTAACATTAAAGACGACCTCTATGTTCTATCGAGGAGGTCTACGAATTGGATGACGACCTCTACAAATTGAACGACGGCCTCTGCGAATTAAGCGACGATCTCGATACTCTGGATTTTTGACCCCAATCCCACCTGATACCATTCTCTTTGAAAAAAGTGTTGTGTGCAGATATGTAATTTTTGCGCAGATATGTAATTTCTGCGCAGATATGTAATTATTTTGCGCAGATATGTAATTTCTGCGCAAAAATGTAATTATAAGGGCGTAAACAATTAGGTATCACCCCTACAGGGAAACTTCATCATGGTATCATTCGTAGTAAATCATTGGTTTGCTCATTTTCTGCCAGCTAACGGTCTTAAAAAATTATGGTAATTTTCATATTCTTGAGACATGCCATAACTTACCTGAGGTTAAATTTTATGTTGAAAAGATATTTTCTCAAGCCAGAAAATAAAGAGTTCTTTATAAGCACATACGATTTCAGACTCAATTTTTAGACATAAAGTCGCTGGAGAATTTTGGAGGAAAGTATCAAGCAATAGAGTTCACCTTAAAGAAAACATTGATCGAAAGATCTTATCATTTGATTAATGATAGCCAAGTTTACAGGCCTTTTTTAGTCCAAATATTTTCTCACATTGATGTCAGAAACAATGAATCTCGTCTCATTTAATATGTAAAGCTTAAATGAGCCAATAAGATCACCTATGGATAAAAGAGCTTATTAAAATTGCCCGATATATGAGATTACGTAACTTTTTTAATCGTAGGGCGTCGTAAGGCAAGCTCGGTTACAAAAACATACATCTCCTGCTTCTTCATATACCTCCATGATTTGAAGATTTTCAGTAAGATCTCAGTAAGAAAACATAGAAAATAACTCAAAAACCCAGAAAAGAGACTGGAAAGTACGAAATAAGTCCAGATATGTCTTTTGTCTTTATGAAGAAGCCACAATCATTAACCCTAGCCTAGCCCCTGTGCTGTGCACTCTGCTGGGGGGAGCTCCTAATAAACAAGGGGATATCAATCGAATTTATTCGATTGCCGAACGGATCGAAGTGAATGATTGAAATTCGATTATATCTGAATCGATCAAATGTCAATCGACGTTACATTTCCGTTCGATTGATATCCCATAGGCCCTGCCCTGCCCTGCGGCCTAAAAGGAAACCAAATATTTATAGATAGAAGGCCTTTACAATTAAATCTTCTACCAAAATCTTGACTCTTCAATATACAGAAAGTTAGATTTGAGAAGCAGGTAAAATTCTCTTAACTTGCGAGATTTAATATCACTTTACACATCCACATCTCTCGCACAATCGCACAATGACATGCCCATGACATGACATGAAACAAAAAGTGCACGTCTTCGTAAGTTCACTTTTGGGCTACCACATTGAACGATTTTTGCGCCTTTATCATATGCAACCGAGAGGAATTCTTTGTTTGTGTCTTCCGCGCGAGCCAGGCGCGCAACATGTGCCTACATCAGTCAAGGCTGTTGCAAACCAGGATAAATTATCCTAATTAGGCTTTTATCTTGAATAGGCTAGAATATTTTTCCTAGATAGGACAATTTATCGTAGTTGTAGTTAGACTATGTGAAAAATTTAAACTGAAATATTGGAAGAATGATACAGATAAAACCATAGAACCAACAATAGAGGGCGCCGTCCAACTATTAGAGGTCGTGTCCAACCACAGAGCTCGTCATCCAACCACAGAGGTCGTCCTCCAACCACAAAGGTCGTCGTCCAACCACAGAGGTTGTCGTCCAACCACAGAGGTTGTCGTCCAACCACAGAGGTTGTCGTCCAACCACAGAGGTCGTCGTCCAATCATAGAGTTCATCGTCCAACCGTTTTCGAAAATGAATTTATGTGACACTATTTTTTACTATTGCATTATAACACTATTTTCGTCACCATTTGTTACTAAGTTTATACAAAATCGGTGTTTCTTATTTAATCCCTGTTACATATGTTTTATAAGCAACCGAGTTGATAAGGTTTCAGCCCAAGAAAACCAAAAATTAAGCAATTTGGCTTAGCAACCTAGCACTAAGATTGTTCATGAACTGAGAAAGCAACCTACAAGAGACATTTTTGGCATATTTTCACGGCAAGAAAATTTCACGAGTCAGGACATTCGCAAAATCTTTATTTTGTGAATTCGACTTAATGAAATATTTCATGGGAATTAAATTTCGCGAATCATGAGGATAGAGTAGAAACCTTTTCTTGGTTTCCTCATAAAGTAGCGAGTGAAAGTATTGGTTTTAATGAACGAAACTCACGATGATCAAAGGCCCTTGCTATATAAAACACATTATTAGAAAAGGGGGATTTGACCATTTTTGATAAGTGAGTTTGAAGAAAATAACAAAATTTCGCGTATTTGAAGGACTTTCGTTCTTTCATCCTTGCATCTACTTTCGTCGCCATTTTGATTGTGATTTAAATACATATTTTCTGGAATAACCGGACCAGGAAACCGGGATAAAATAAAGACGACGACTGTTTTGTACGATGACCTCTACGGACCGACGGCCGGGCGACGACCTCTATGACTTGACGACAACCTCTATGTTGAGCGACGACCTATAAGGTTAGAAGACGACATAGTGAATAGTGACCTGCTCTATAATTGGAAAGAACACTGCGCTAGTCGACTTTACCCTTTCTGTAATCGAGTATGAAATTTTTGTTATTAAATACTTACTTACTTAAATACTGACCTGATATAAATTAATGACCAGATTTAATTTCCATTAACATTAACGACGACCTCTATGTTCTATCAAGGAGGTCTACGAATTGGACTACGACCTCTACAAATTGAACGACGGCCTCTAGGAATTGAACGACGGCCTCTGCGAATTAAGCGCCGGTCTCGATACTCTGGATTTTTGACCCCAATCCCACCTGATACCATTCTCTTTGAAACAAGTGTTGTGTGCAGATATGTAATTTTTGTGCAGATATGTAACTTCTGCGCAGATATGTAATTATAAGGGCGTAAGCAATTAGGTAACACCCCTACAGGGAAACTTCATCATGGTATCCTTCTTAGTAAATCACTGGTTTGCTCATTTTCTGCCGGTTAACGGTGTTCAAAAATTATGGTAGTTCATATTCTTGAGACATGCCATAACTTAGCTGAGGTTAAATTTTGTGTTGAAAAGATATTTTCTCAAGCCAGAAAATAAAGAGTTCTTTATAAGCACATACGATTTCAGACTCAATTTTTAGACATAAAGTCGCTGGAGAATTTTGGAGGAAAGTATCAAGCAATAGAGTTCACCTTAAAGAAAACATTGATCGAAAAATCTTGTCATTTGATGAATGATAGCCAAGTTTACAGGCCTTTTTTAGTCCAAATATTTTCTCACATTGATGTCAGAAACAATGAATCTCGTCTCATCCAATATGTAAAGCTTAAATGAGCCAATAAGATTTCACCTATGGATAAAAAAGCTTATTAAAATTGCACGATATATGAGATTAGGTAACTTTTTTAATCGTAGGGCGTCGTAGGGCAAGCTCGGTTACAAAAAACATACATCTCCTGCTTCTTCATATACCTCCATGATTTGAAGATTTTCTTTAAAAAACAATCATCGTAGCAAAGCTATCACCAAGAGAGTTCGATGCTTAACATCTGGAGTTTAGAAAGTACTTCTTAAAAATTGAATGACTTCTGAATGCATGCTGACTGGGAGATGAGACTTAACAAGCATATTTTTCTGGTTCTAAGTTACTCAAAGTCATGCAAATCTCGACACAGATCTCAAATTTTTTTCAATAAATCAAGTTTTTCTTCCTTTTATCCTAATTAGATTTTATCCTATTTAGACTAAATATTTATTCTAATTTGCAATAGTCCTTAACTGTACATGATAGATTTATAAAGCCCAAAGGGCGACTAGATGGCGTACTTTAGCTGAAAAGTGTGCCGCGGTTAGGTAGGAAATCCTACCTAGGTCACGTGACATTACAATAGAATTTCAGCACTTGACCAATCAGAAGCTTCGCGGGTTTTCGAAAACAATAACAATATTTTTTCCGATATTCACTTTTTTACCTGCCATGATATAGACTAGTAAACCACGTCGTTGTATTTTGCTGCAGCTTAAACTTGCAATTGGTTCCATGTCTATATGTTCACAGTGCCTTTCCAAACCATTCTCCCAGAGCAATTTCTATTTTTTATAAGAACCCTTTATTAGCACTGTTCCCGCGTTCTTGTGTCCAAGGAAAGACGGAGGTTTGCTAGTCTAGCAATGATATGGCTTAAAGCACGGCATCTAGCCCTTTGACATAATAAATCTATGTGCGTAAGATATACCGTAAGATAGTTTAGTAATTACTGTTATACATTTGGGGATCATGTACGTTACTGAAGGCGTAGCTCCGTGATTTTGTCGGTACTTGAGTTGATCAGCCGTAACGTGTTCTTTATAATATCTGGTGAGTTTTCTTTGATAGCATCGTGGATCTCATCTCGAAAAGTAGATTCTTCAATGAGAAGCTTCTTTAATTCAGTCTCCACCATGATGCCATCAGCTCTGGGTTCTTCTTCCATTGGCGGATGATAAGCTTCAGGATCTATGACTTCTTCGGTTAGCGGATGGGTAACTTCCAGAGGTGTTGGCTTTTTAATTTTCTTGCCGGTAGTACCATAGATATCGTATCTGATATTGTCTTTTGATCTTCTGAGTCGATCTAACATGAAACGCTGATCAGTTTACAAACAACTTCAACTCTGTTTGAATGTAGGGATTCACGGAGTGGGGATGAATAAATTGGCGCAGTCCTCGCTGAAATAGTAAATTCTAAAAAATGTGTAATCTACACAGACATTTGGAGGAGCTAACAATCTCAACACTTGCTCCACATGGTGTAATGTTTTTGTATCTAGTAGATATTTTCTGACCACTCCCAAATGTTATGACTTTTCAATCTCTTATACAAATGATGTGTTCTGATTTCTAGGAAACCTTTATTGTACTATTTGTCTCCCTAAACTTATCACTAATTTATGTGTTTTTAAATCTAGGAAAAACAGTCCACCAAGACAAAGTTGCAAGATATTTTTTTTCTCCACAAAAGATGTGTTCTGAAAATCTTTTGGGTTACCTAGACAACAAAAACACGTTAGATGACCTTGATTATACCCCTGTCTTGTCAGAACACATATTCTCTGGCGTCAACATAAATAAAGCCTGGGATACACGGGGACAAGGTTGAGAAAAAAGTTTTTCTTTTCCTCTTTCTGACCAATAATCTTGCTCCAGATTATCCGTGTCAATTCAAAAAGCTTCTAGACTAAAAGTTATGAGTAGTAAGCAAACAATCAAACCTTTTTAGAGCCAATGCGTTAAATGCGTTTAGAATTAATACCTGCTTTGAGTATCCTATATGTATCTTACGTACCCTGAGTATCAGAGGTTAAGTTTTCTAAGAATTTGTTAACCTCTCAAGTCTAATAATAGAAATTTTATTGCGCATGTGTCAATCTAATCACTGTAGAAAGAATCAAAGATGAAGAGCAAATATTACCTTATTAATGTCTAGCAGATTGTACCAGTATGCAGTTTATTAATTATGGAAACGTCACTTTAATTGAATCGAAATAATAGACAGACTTTATGTTATGATTCTCTATCACTGACTCTTTTTAGAAAACATTGATGATATTTTTTAGCTGTGTTTTCAACGACGGGAATAAAAACATCAACTTTGAACTTCATCCAAGATTTTGGATGGTCGTCATGGTTACTTTTGTCTTCGTTGATTGCGCGCTGAAAAGAATCTCGATTGGTCGGCACAGCGTCGGTATATGATTTTGACCTGTGCTTTTAACGGTATCTTCAGTGATGAAGAACTCAAGCAGCGTAAATCACACATCGAGGAGCAATCCAAAGAGCTGAAGGAAATACCATCAAAACTTCGTGAACTACTCAGCCTTCGTCCAGATACAACAGTTTGAAGACAAAGTATGAAGCACTCATCAAATTGAGAGCAGCATACCACGTAAAGATTGCTGATGAAGTCAAACTTAGAGAATTCGACAAGCTTGAATCTTTCAAGAAGAGCCCACTCAACATCAAAGACATCAAACTGCCACAATTCACCGGGTATGATTCAAAAATTGACATTTTACTTTTATTGATGAGTTCGATAAACTTCACTCCGATTCGGTACTCAAGTTGCTTCAGCCAGAGTTTCTCAAGAACAATTACCTCAATAAACAAGCCTTGGCTATTGTTAAAAGTCTTGACGACATCAAAGACATATGGGATCGCCTGAAACAAATCTTCGGTGATAAGGAGGTACTTTTACAACACAACTTCACAAACTCATGAACAAAGAATCCAAAGTTACTGAAAGATTCAATTAAAATCATAGACTCTCTGAGTAAAATAACCAATACGATGAGAGATCTCATGCAACTTGCTGCATAACACAAAATTGAAAATTAACTTTTTTATAGTAACGCATTCTCACAAATCGTCAGCAACCTAGGAGATAGCAGAATGATGAGATGGCTGCAACTTTCGTGCCAATCTCTAGGAACTGGGAAAAGTCCCGTATGGGTACCGACTACTACCGTAGCGCCGTTTCTTCAACTTTTCAGGACTTACATATCAAAACCTGGTGAAATATTTTGAAGTCTACCCGAAGCCGATTCGAAGCAGCTGGTCAAACTCACAAGTTTCTTATGACATAAAATCTTTTTAGATCTTTAGTGCCTCATTTCTTCAAAAATCCCAGGAAATATGCAAATCGGCCTTGATGAGCTCACTTTTGCAAAAGTTTGCATGTTGCATATGTTGCAAACTGTAAGTGTTAGTAGTGAAAAACAAAGACTCGAATTCACATACCTGCTAACACGCAAAAACTTTAAGTCAGTAAACTCGACAGAGTTAAGGGGCCAGAAAAACGTGGTCTGCAAAAAAGCTAGTTTTTCGGGAATTGAAAAATTTGTGTGTTCATTCTTTAATCTCGATCAATGATTGATTCTTATTCATTCAGTTTAAACTATGAATAATATTTCAACTTTTCCTTTTTCATATAAATAGGCACTTCAGTCACGTGACTAAAACCTATTACCGAAATTTAGTTGAAGCACGATTTCAAAGTTGAGACGGGGTTTAGTTTATTTTGAAAAATGTTTGCATTTCTCAATCAAAAATTCAAAAAGTCTCCTTCTACCTTTTTAAAAAACCAAAAACTGCCTTGAAAGCCTTGATGATTGACTTAGTTTCTCCTGAGTGTCCTAAATTCACGTTGTCCTCCTTGACTTCCAAGCCCGAATGGCTACACTCAAGACTCCTGGATTAGAAATCCAGAACGCCCGTGCGTGGTTTTTAGACACCGGGTTGAAAGTAAAATCTATTGCTAGATTTAAAAAAATGCAGTCCTTCGTCATGATTTCGGTGCGTTCTGGATGGAAAATAAGTGCCTGGGAAAGGTTAGCGATTCTACTCTAGCCCTTCGGTCTTTAAACTCAATGGTTGTCCTTACACTATAAGTATTCAATCTTATATTTTAGTACGATGATGATTATAATGACTGTCTTCTCCTTAAAGAGGATACCCATTGAGTGGTCCAGAAGTCGTATTTTTAGAAAGGTTTTAAGCTGTAGTTTAAACTACCTGCCCGCCTGCAAAATAGAACACACAAAAATCGTACATTAAACTGAAATTGTGAAGTGCAAATTAAAGGGATTTTTTACAAAACTGGCAGTTTCTCTTTTGAAAGTTATTCATAATGATGTTAGATCGACCAGAGGGTGATTCCTTTTTAAACTTTGGTTTAACAAATGAAGAGCGTATTTCAATGAAATAGGAGATTAAAGCTCACTTTCACACGTGTAAAGTGGGCGCACGGGACTTCCAAATACTGATAAACACACATAAACATTCACCGATAAGCCGACAACATTTATCCTCTTCGTCGCCAACACCGACTTTTTACTCTTCCTTCAAAGGGTATATAACTTTCAATAAGGCAAACTGCATGCATCCCCGAAATTGTTAAAACAAAACTATCCCGTCAATTCCCAGTCTATGTAGGAAAATCATATTCGTAAATATTTTTGTGTATTTAATAAAACCAGTAGTGATTTGACTCTATGCTCTTGAGTTCGCAAACCATGAATTTGGTGTTTGTGCAATCGCAACCTCGTCTCCGTGTATCCCAGGCTTTATTTGCGTTACTGATTGACGTCAGAGAATATTATCTAGCGCTATCAGTAAGCATTAAAAAGCTGATAATATGCAGGGAACGAGGTTGGCGCAATCTTGTTAATTCTTTTAGCTCACCTTCATACACCATCGTACAATCGGCGTCGAAATATATTGGCACTTTTGCGTATTTTCAGAATTTAAATTTTGTTTCATTGGATTCTTCGATTAGTGAGGGGTTAATTGGCTTCTACGGAGGCCGAGGAGGGACAAACAAAATAAAAAAAGAAAAACAAAATAAAAAAAGGAGAAAACAGAAATTAATATTTCCAAAAACTATAAACACTTTATATCTAATGATCATTTAGCCCTGCGAAAGTTCACTTTTATGATTTTTAAATTTCCTACAGAGCCCCCGTCTTAGTTTTACTATCTTTTTGCTGCGGTATCTTTTGTGAATTTGGAGAGGCGGGAAAATCACAGTGGATAGGAACTGAGAAAGTGGTACTACAAACTGATGGCATCCGATCATGGTATCTTATTTGATAGAATTGTGAAGCTGTATGGTTGCATTTTTGGGGGTAGTTGAATGATAAGAATTTCACCATACATACATGATAATCTTGACCTATTTCTTTTGTTTATATTTACTGTACTTAGTTTGCCTCCTGTGCTGCTGCGTGCTGGTTCTTGATCACAGGAAAAAATTTTCGATTTCCAAGGTTGGAAATTCAATAGTTTTGGGTTTGAAATTTTGGTTTTATAATTGAAGGTTGGAAATTTGAGCGATTACCTTAAGCTGATTTGGAAAACGTAAATTACCCATAGGTTTTGTAGAATAAACCAATGCCCTTAAAAAATCAAGTGAAAAAAACCCATATAGAAATGACAATTTTCCATGGCTGGTTGGAAAACATGACTTTTTGGGTGGGAAATTTTTATTTTCCAAACAGTTTGGTAATTGAAAAAGAGGACAAAAATCGATGTGAAAATACTTATTTTTGTAAATTTGATACCTCGGGTCTCGGGTTGAAAAACTAGACTTTTTAAGTCGGAAATTTGTGTTTCTCCAAACAGTTCGGACATGAACTTGGTTCGAAAAACATTTAAAAATCCATTTGTAAATTACATTTTTGTGAAATTGAAACTCTTTTGATTGGAAAACTAGACTTTTTGGGTTGGAAACTTGTGTTTCTCCCAAACAGCTTGGAAAACGTTAAAAATCCATGTGGAAATTACATTTTTTTTGAATCGAGACTCTCTCTTAGAAAACTAGACTTTTGGGTTGGAAATTTGTGTTTCTCCAAACAGTTTGGAAAACATTTAAAAGTCCATTTGTAAATTACGCTTTTGTAACCATTTTCTGCTCATGTCCTTTGAGAAAACCACAAGCGATTTTTCGCTCAAAACTGTTTTGATGTATAGCTAACCTAGATATTAGGCTATAATGTGAGCATTCAAGCTGTAAGTTTCCGTCAGGCGAGGCGTCTCTTCGGAGCGGCCTCGGTCAATCGCAGTGAGCTTGCACAGTGAAGCACATAGGGTACTTGTGTCTTAGTTTCAAATAGTGGCATGCTGAGCTGTGTGAGTGATCTAAGATCAACCGCGTATCTGTGCGATCAATAGCGAGAGATTGACCGGAAGCCATCGAGCCTAGGCTAGCGAGTGACTGTTCACAAAAACAAAAACCTTTTTTAAGATCTCTTTTTCCACAACTCTGCCATCACTTTTTGGATTTTGGCTTTTTTCAACCTGAATTTTTGAAAATTCCAACCTTTTTTAGCTTGAATTTTGGCCTTATTCAATCTGGATTTTCGAAAATTCCAACCTTGTTAAATTTGGATTTTGGCTTTTTTCCAACTGAATTTTAAAAAATTACAACCTTGTTAAATTTGGATTTTGGCTTTTTTCAACGTGGATTTTTGAAAATTCCAAGCCATGGAAAATGCAAAATTTCCAACCTTGGAGAATGTCCCACATTTCCAGGTTGGATTTTATCTTTTTTCCAACTAAAAAAGTTGAAATTTCCAACCTTGGAAATCGAAAATTTTTTTCCTGTGGATCTTGTTTCATATATTCTTTCATTTTCTTCAATCTGTCAACCATATTGAAAAGTCAAAAACAAGGAGCCTATTTTGTTTTTTATCTTGACTACAAGCCTGGGTCTAATGTGCGTGTCTACTGTATGAGTATGAGGCATTTTTAGTTATAATATATAGTAATCTAATGAGACGTATTATTCTCCTTTTGACGTTAGTTACGTAATACCCTCAATCCAACCATCTTTAGAGGAATTATACGGTGTCAGCTGATGTCAGCAAATTTTAATGAAAGAGTCCTTTCAAATTTGTAAATAAAAGGTAGAAAAAAATCTTGCTCCACATTTTTCTTAATTCATTACAAAAGATTCTATTTATTTCAATCTGCTGAATCAATCAATCAATCAATCAAGGTCAATGGCTTTAACAACCGGGTGGGTTTTTGAACAATTTGGGTATCATATTACTGACATTAATTTATATGTCTCGATAAAGAGGTCTGGTTTCTTTGAAATAATTCAATACGCGCTGAATGAAATCAGGTCTGATTGGCTCAAAAACGACATGTCCTTTATATTCTAATCTCCTTTTGAATTTAACAAGACCAATCCATTACAAATGCTCTTCTTGGTAAAATATTAACAATATCTTCAACATCAATAGGTACATTACAAATAGAACCTTTCAGTTTGGGGAACTGACCTTTGGGCATGGTTGTAATTTTTGAATAATATTCTGCGAGAAATCAAAATTTTTTCAAGTCTACGAAGAGTACGAAATTCAGCAGGTATTTCATCAAGGATAAGTTTATTTTTGACAGATTAGCACTGCAACTTATTTTTTTAAGTTTGCTATGGCATGCTTTACAAATGTATAGTTGGCCGTCAAATGAAAAAACTTCAGAATAATAATGTTCTTGTGGGATATTATACTTTTCAGGTGAATATTTGACAACTGTTTTTCGATAGAGGCATCTGTTACAGCAAACACAAATGTAAAAAGGAGCTTCCTAAATAAGTTTCAAAAATGTTGACACTAGATCATTTTGCTCATTATTGCCCTTTTTGTTTGCAGTTGTGTTATTTTTCTCATAGCGTGATTTTTTTGTTGCACTTACCCGTTCTTTTTTTTTTTATTCTATTTGTTTTGAGAACAATAATCTTTTTGTTTTTCAGTTAATTCCTCTTTATTTTGGGAACGATAATCTTTATGTTTTGCAGTTAATTTCTTCATATTTTGGGAACTATAGGTTTTACTGTTTTCAATAACTGTTTCTTTGTTTTTTTGTAATATTTTTGATTGATTTTTTGACGCTTAATAAAATTGTTTTCATCACTGGCATCACTTTTACGCTTCTTATTTGAAGAATCTCTCATGAAGACTGAAATGTCTCTTTTGTAAAATTTCTTTAAGCTTTTATTTTTTTAGTTAATCCATAGCCTCGATATCCAAGCTCAAAATTTTAGAAAAAATAAGTTTTACCTCAACCAGGCAAAGTTCTAAAATTATAGAGCTTGGTTCACCTAGAAATCAGGTGAACCCATCCCACGGCTGCAAATAAATATAATGCGCATAATGACATGCATAATTTTAAGATGGTACCCCAGCAGTGATAAATCAATTTCGAATGGCAACCTGGACTATAAAATATAGACAGTGTGGTGGAAAGTCTGTTAGACAGAATAGAAACAGCACTACAAAATTGGCAGAAAAGAAAAATTTAAGCAAAATAAAGATATACCTTTAGTTCTTTACACGATGCAACTAAGTCATTAAGAAGATTAAAACAAGAATATCTAAGCAAGTATGAAAAGAAAACAACCAGAACATCTAAAAATTCCCATGTTTTAATATTCCCATGTTTTAATCTTCCCACTTCTTCCCTACCATTATTGTTATTTTTGTTTGGATGCGTGGTCAAACACCCAAGGGAGATTAGGCATTCTATTGTTATTTGCTTCGAAAAAGAAAAATCAAGGAGATTTGTAAAGCAGTATACGCGCCTTGCTGATCGCCCATGCGATCCATCCAAATATTTAGGTGGACACCTCATGTCGGCTTGCATAATTTCTTATACGCGCTCCACCATTCAGATCTCTGATTCGCTTGGACCCAACCAATCAGAATATATGCTATATCATCCTCAAATCAGAATGCAGACTATCTAGGTAAACCAGACCGTAAACATAAGAAATCAAAATCAAACAAAAAGTTTACGGGCTGGATATCCAGGCTAGTTCATCCACTTCAATAAATTGAATTAAAAAATTAGATATATTTCTCAAGTTCAAAAACGTTATCAAACTTTAAAAGACATGATTTTCCATTTGAGGTATCAAGTAATCCGAGTTCATTTCGACTATACGAGTCAAAGATAAAGTAACCCTTGAGGTCGACTCATAATGGCGATAGTAAAACCGTTTATGATCATTAAGGCGTTGAATTCTAGACTTTCACTCAGAGGGATTTGAAGGAAAGGATAATCATTGATCAGGTTCGCTTCGCCGTTTACCAAATTCAAAAAATTGAAATTAATTATGACACCGTTTATTTCAATGAAACGTAGCATTTCATCAACATAAAGATGAGAGTTTGTGACAAGCTGTCTGTATAACTAATCACCTTCGATTACGATTTTGTCAAGGTCGGTAGTCGCCAAAGATTAACGCGTCGAAAATTAGACCAAAAAATAGCATACAGGCAGTTAACGCTACATTAAGGGCCAGCAGTTTGGACCAATAATTCCTCGTTTGCTTGATTAAAAGAGCCTAAAACAAATTTTGAAACTTGGTACGTTGGCAAGTTTGTCATGTTTTTAAACTGAAATATTCTGCTTGTCTGATGTATATCACAGACAAGCCTAATGCTATCTTTTTTATATCTAGCAAATGAGGTGAATGTACCAGTGTACTTACCCTTGCTGCCATCTTTTTTGAAAATAACCTTGAAAAGGAATCAATAAATATTGAAATAAATCAGTAACTCTCACCTCAAGATAATGAAAGTTTAGATTACTTGGAATCTTCTTCTTGTCCCAAAAGTCAACTATCACATGACATGAATGAGATGTGAAAGAGCATAGCCAGCTACTAAAAAAATTTAAATCCAAATTTGAATTATAGCTAAAACATGCCAAAAATTGAGTTTTTTCTATTAAAAAATGGACGGGTACAAAATGCATAAAACATAATGCATAATGCATAATGCATAATGATAGTATTGTGTAATTTACAGAACGATTTTATAATTACTAAAACTCTCCTTTGTAGAGGCTAAAATGGGGAAAGTCTCTTTAGAAGAGTTTCGAAGTTTCTTAAAGTAAACATTCCAATCAGAGGGATTTCCCCGAGACATGATTTACTTTTCGAATCCGAACGAAAGAGAAAACATTCGAATCATAACAACAGAAAGGGTTTTCCCTCAGCATAAATAATTAAAAAAAGCAACAGATCAGAAAGATTTCCCCCTTCTTTCTTTCTCAAAAAAGGTAAACACACACAAACATGCGAATGTAAAAAGATTCCAAGTCTATTTTCTTTGATCTAGTTTTCACATGGTTAATGCTTTGTAAGGGAAAACCCGTCGAAATTCATTAGCAATATTGTTTGTTCGAAAAGATCTCTGAGAAAACCCAGAGCCAAAATAAAGATCTTGCTATAAGACTATAAAAATTACGTTTTCGAGTTAAAAAAATAATATACGGAGGAGATATTTTCGTGTCTTTTCTACACTATACTACGTTCTGTAAAATACAACTATGAAAATCAAAATGGCGACAAGCATTTTCAGTGGATCATATAATTTCTTCATCATCCAAAATTTCAATTTACAGCTTTCTAGCCTTTATTTTCTGGTAGAAAATGGTATATTTGATTTGTTGAAAGTATTATCTTTTAAATTATCCTTATTACAGCCTCTAAAATTGACATTTTTCAAAATTATGCATTATGCAATATGCATTATGCAATATGCATTATGTACCCGTCGATTAAAAAATGCCCTTTTTGGTCCACTTTTTGGAAGGCCCTCTGCAATTGTTGAAGTTGGCTAATTTTTGCTCCAATCAGCTTCACCAAAAATCCCATAACTCTTTTTCTATAAATGCTACATAGGTCAATGACCCCTCGTTGAAACGGGAAAAGATAGAGCTTTCAAATAAACCAAGTGTGATAGGGGGTTTGAAAGTTTGAAAATCGACCTAAAGTGCCTAATTCAAGAGAATCTTGCCGCGGTCTTTGGGCCAATATGCTTCACGTGGTTGAGCATGAACGTAAAGAAGCAATTCAGGACGGTGAGGAGGACCCGTTGGCTGAACTTTGTCGAATTTTTGACAAAGGAGTTATCCGACTTGCTCAGATATTTAACGGCATCTCATACCAGAGAATATAAGATTGTCACTGCTTTCAAAAATGATAACCAATCAACAGACTGTCAAAGATATCTTGAAGAAACAGTCTGAGACCATGGATAATCCAGGCAACCAGCAACTTTTTGGACCATCGTTTGATGAAACTTTGCAAGACCTGTCTATCCGAACCAAGGCAAGGTCAGCATTTACTGCTCTTAAACCAGATAGACCAAATGCACAAACAGAGTCAAGAGGTGGACGTGGAATGAATGAAAAAACATATTGGAGCTAAAGGCTGCACTACTGGCAATCCAAACCTTTCAAAAAATGTTTCCTCGTACCCGGTTTCCCCATCTCCAGATGGACAACATGAGAGCACTGTCCTTCCTACATACTTTAATCGTAGAAATTTTAGCGAGACTAATTTTAGCGTTTTAGCGAGTTTTCCCTATTTTCGCTAAAATAAATCTCGCTATACCACGCCGAATCGACAGATCGCTAAAATTTATCCGCGCGAAATTTCTGGTTATATTGCCTTGATACATTTTTATCAATTAGAAGGGTTTCAGTGCAAATAAATGCTAGAAAACGAATTCAGTCAATGATGTTATACAAGTATTCGCTAAAATTTATCCACGCAAAATCTTTTGAAATCGTCATTCGCTAAAATAAATCCAAAAAAAATCAAGATTTTCCTGACTCGCTAATATACACTAAAATTAGTCTCGTTAAAATTTCTACGATCAAAGTAGCCAAGATGGGGAGGACCCGGAATGCCGTGCTCTGTCAACTGAGCAGGGAGATTTGGGATTTTCTTTTTTCAAAGGGGATCACAACACATTTTCTTTTCTCACACGTTCCTTAAAAGGTAATTCATTAATCGAATAGAGAAGTGGCCAAGACTTTGAAGACGGGAGCTCTGTCTGTATTCCAAAGAAATGAAATTGATTCACGTTGCTTGAAAATTACTTATAAAGGAAGCCATCATAAATGTCACTTATTCCCGTTGAAATTCTTTGAAATCGATGGCTGAGCATTTCAAGCATGCCGGCTCTCTGAAATATGGACTTGATCTGATGCTGGATGTCAAATTCAAGAAAGTGTGACTTTTTGAAAGCAGTATCTGATGCTGGTGTTGATGATTGTTTACAATCAGGATTTATCGACTTTAATGAAACATTCTTTACAAAAGTAATGTAGTTTTGGAGACGGTGATAGGAGGGTGACCAATTTTTTAAAGTGGTAAAGTGATCGTGGTAGAAGATGGCCAGTAGGCAAAAAGATGTTCAACATTTCAATAAGCATTGATAACGCAGCCCAAGTACAAATGAAACAGCAGCCCCAAAAGTAATTTTTGCATTGTGATAAAGTGGTTTGACAAAATCAGAAACTGTGGATCATTTTCTAAATACCCTATAACAAAAGATTATGGACTGTGAAACAGCATTTTAACACCTATGTATATTATTTGCACTCTAGATGACAACTGTCAAAAAGCTAGTGCTGAATTTTTAGATACTTTGTACGTTGATTCTTAATACTGACTTTGACAATCAAAAAATCATTATTGAATGCCTATAATTTTGGCAAGAACTATAATTGAAAATTATTTTTAGGAATAAATTATAAAAAGAATTGGCTAAATTTGAAAGGAAAGAAATCGAATTTAGATGAAATTTTGAATTAAAGAGTTGATCAAGATTAGGATTAAACAGGAAAAATTACTTTAAGATTAGTAGCAGTAAAATTGGTATCGTAACTTTGTGTCATGCTGACACCTTAAATTAAATTTAAATTAAATTAAACCTTCTAAATAAGCTATTTGAAAAAATCACTCTCACTACTTTACAGACCAGATGGTTACTAGTGCAATGAGAAAAGGTATGTTAGTATTACATGAAGTAACTGTATAAAAGGGGTTGCACAAGCTCCATATTCTTGGGTACCTATATTAAGCCCCCTCTATAATAGTTGTTTTGACGAACGCAACTGTCTTTTGAATGATTTATTACTCTACAGCAGTTACCTAGAGACAAGATAATTTAGTATGCTTTTATTGGCTAAGGAAAAGTAATGTATGTAATGTATCTTTGTAACCCCCTGCTTATTAAATTTTGAGAATTTTTCCACCCACCCCGAATATAAACCTCCCGTGGGCCTATCTACATCTTGAAATGAGAGAATGACTGAACAAATTCCTTTAGCATTTTGATCCTTCTGATAAAAGATACCTTTACTTGACAGATCTTCACAATTAGAAAACTCATCATAATCAGCCAAAAAGTTATCTGTTGCATCGTCTTCTAACGACTGCAATGCTTACACTAGATCAATGTCAGCAGAAAATTGTGGGTCACGTAGAAGTTCTATGGATGGAAGAAATAAGGATGAAGTTGTATTAATTATATCCCAAAAATCAATTTTACTTAAATCTGATTGAAAAAGCCTGGTTCACACCCCTGCTCAGATTTAAAAAAAATATATAGCCATGAAGGGTTTACACCAGTGACAGACATTGAGACATATCAATGTGACAGACACGGACATTTGAATGTAAATTTTTTTGACCTACCGTACACAACCATCTTGCTTACTTACTTCTAAAGAATTCACTAAAATCATCCAAGTCATATTCATCGCTGTTGCTTTGCATGTCATAATCTGTATCCACCTCAACAGACTCACTGTTTTCGTCAAGTGGTGTAACTGGCAGTTCTTCTGGTTCAAATACAGTACATTCTTTGAAAAAATCACAATCCTCCAATGATGTATTACAAATTGTATCCCTTTTTCTGTAAAAAGAAGCTTTTGATTTGTAACTTTTGGCATCCATATTCTTTAATTGTTTTCCCGACTGTTCTTATACATGTCCATACATTTGTTGGGTGTTCAACAACATTCAAATATATCAAAAAATATTCAATTCATCAGCACTGGTCAATATTTGGTTTATAGTCCGATGCTCGCTTTTGTACCCAATAATAATGTCTGACTTTCATGACGTAACTTAAAAGGCGGATGCGGTCCAAAGGGAAAATTACGTCATCTTTAATTACGTCGAATTTATCACGTTCGAAAGTTTCCCGCTCTTTCAAAAAGCTTGGGTCCAGTCTTAAAACCGCATCGAATAAGAAGAATAACATTCGAAATCTTCGTCAAACACTTTCGGGATTTTGACTCAGAGGACAGACCAAAGAAAAGAGGCATCTTGTTATTTTCGTCAACAATTTAATAGAATTGACAAAATGGAACGTACCGCCGGCCAACGCAACAGGAAGCCTTCCAAACGATTCGCAATGTAAGACAGAATTGGTAAGGTTTACTCCCACCATAATTTATTATATAAAAACCTGAAGAGTTTCTTTTGAAAAAGAGCGTATGTTGCAAACAGGCGATTGAGAAATTACCCTTCTTTATTGTCCTGAGCAATAAGAACGTATTTTTCTACGACACTTCTAACTTATTTTCACAGACTCAGGAGTGTTTTATGGGAACCAACTAATTTCCTTAATTTTATCAGGCGAAGATGAAGGCCCGGTAATAATAGTCGTGTTTACTCAGGCCGAGCAAGATGGCTCGCACATGCAGATGGTGTTACCTTTCAAAAAGGCGCAGCCGAAGGATGTAGCCACAGGAGAAGCGCTGAGTGCAAACGAGGTCAAGGAGGGAAAGGCCTTTTTTTGCTACTACGAGCATCACAGAGCGTACTGTCAAGCGATAGTGAGCAAAGTAAACCGAAAGAGAAAACATAGAGGTAGAGGTTGAATTTTATATTGATTAAATACACTATTTTTTAAACATATATATTTCATATACCAAAGTTGAAATACTTTTGATGTGCCTTTTTTTTCAAATCCGATATTGGGCTCTTACAGAAGATTTTTGTACATGAGGGTTGGATCTGCAGTTGCTCTGATTAGGGGTGGTGATTTTGAATGTCCAGGGGGCCAACTAATGATTGTCCAAGGGGTGAGATCTGTTGGAAAGAAAGGTATGAATTTGTGAAATCAAATCAATCAAATCCAGTATTACAAACATACACACAGTGCATCTCCATTGTAAAGAGTTAGTATAAGTAAATTCCAGTCAATCGAAACTTTAAGAAGTTTTTTTATCATTTAGGATGGTGAAATTGGTAGAGAGTTATTCAGCACACCTAAATTTCAAAACCTAAACAAAGTATGATAATTTTAATTTTATTCAGAAGGAGTTTTGTTTTACATTGATTGAATCTGATTGAATTTTGAATTAAATTGAATAGTAGCAGAAAAACTTGACGATTTCTATAAAAAACACTTTTTGTTAAAAATAAACAACCCCATCTTGTGGCCACGTGATGTGAATTTACTTTTCTTTTCGAAACAAAATGTAAGATGTGAAGCAAAGAAGTCCCTAACGTTACATAGCTACAGTGATAAAAAAACGCCAGTAAGTGTAAATACTCAAAAATATTTCATAATTGTCTCAAAGTCTCAAAGTGCTGTAATAACCCAAAGTTAAACAAAACGAACACATACAGTGAAGGATTTGATTTGATTCAAGGTTCTCATATGCAAGATTCTGTAGACAACTTCGAAATGAGCTTTTTCAACAACAGTTGAGCAAAAACCATTACCAGCTGATAACTTCAAATAAAAGAGTACGAAAGAGATTCCGAATAGTGAATTCATTATCATAATCTTGATCAGAAAATTGACAACGAATTGATGTTTGATAAAATATCTATATTTCAAGCATAACTTCACTCATCTTTCAGGATTGTAAAATGTAAAATTACCAGAGGCGGATCTGGGGTTTTTCTGAGGGGGTTCAAAAATCTCTTTTCAAAAAAAAATTTTCGGAACAAACGTTTGGGGCGTGGATTTTGCACCCGCCCTGTTTGGGCGGTATCACCTTTTTTCCATTCAACATGGGGGACGTTAATGAGCGCCTGCACGTTTGCAGTTCCCATTACCTATGAACTCCAAACATAGGCCTCAGCGGGGGACCATTCAAAAAGTATGTTCGTAAAGTATGCTCGAAAATGGCAAATTTTTGACTCCCCCTCCCCCTTGTACGCTTTATGTGTACCCCCCTTCAGCGTACGTACGCTTTTTAGTACACCCCCCTAACCAAAGTCGAAACGTGTAACTCTTGTAACAGTAGAATATGTCCATCGTATTTATAACAAAGTCTCAAGAAATTAAAAGAATCTATAAGATGAACAAAAATACCAAGGGAGAAATGAAAAATAACAATCGCAAAAACCATTTTTTGATGTGAAAATATTGCGTTCTTCTCTCAAAAAAGACAGTTTAGGAAAAATTACGAGCGTACGTACTTCTCCTCAAGGACCCCCTCCCCCTCGTACGTTTTTAGGAGTACCACCCCCCCTCTCGAGCGTACGTACTTTTTGAATTGTCCCATGCGTTGAAAGGAAGGCGGCAGGCCAATTTTTTTTTGACCCGGCTTGAACAGCCAGATGCTGAACGTGTAATAATCGTTTGTGGTGATATTCATATATACATTGGGAAATTCCCTAACTGCAATTGCGCACATCTAGTTTCTTCTAAAGGATAAAAGCAAGTCCGAGAAAATTCATCAAGCCAAGATATTCAAAGCAAAAGATGAAAATTTTGATTTGAAAACAGCTATATTTCGTATAGTATCATATACATCATTCAGGCAAATGATTTCTGTAAAAGAAAGTTGAGCTTAAAAACGATTTCAAAATCTAAAACAATTAAATGACTAATTAAAATGCAGTAAAACTAAGAAAATAGATACAAATCTCTAGAGGCTTTAAGGCCACTATTCAAAATAGGAGAATGCCTTTTGATATAAATTGCTTCTTTTATTAAAAGAATATTCCATTTATCAGACCTATCAATAATACGAGTGTTATTTTCTATTGTGTTCAAAAAATATTCATTTTGTTCTTTTTTGTTCAATGGTTCTTGTTCAAACAAGAGCATTTTGTTGATGTCGTTATCGTTTGTCGTTTGTCGTTGATGTAGTTTCTTCTTTTCAATCTTATCACACAAAACGTTCATAGAACGCAAATATAGTTAGTATTATATTTCTTATAATTCTTTGGTTTAACTTTTTATTTTAATAAAACAGACACCCAGAGCATGCTCAGAACTGCTTGTTGGGTGTATATTCTTTTATATATTCATGGCTCTTGCAGAAAATGTTTTTGAGAAAGCCATAGATAAAAGAGCAAATAAATGGTTTTGAAGAAAAGTTTGAAGAAAAAATAAGACAATTTATAATATTAAATACTTTACACACTTCAGTTTCATTTCGTGAATATTTAAAACATAGTAAAAAAGTTCGATAATTTATTCTTATAACCATTTTTTATGGAATTTCTTTGTAGCGAATTAATTGGCTGACAATCAAGCAAAAACTCTTCATGTTGAGTATGTTTATATTATAAAACCAGAAATGGATAACATTTTGAAAACAGTGATCAAGTTAAAAAATAAAGGAGATTATTTATCTAATGCATATAATACAAGGGAATACAATAAGATAGAAAAATAAAAGATTGCCAAAAAGTGGAGTACACCATGAGTACTGATATAATGTGTTTTATGTGCAAATAGACTCAAGAAATTCGAGCTCTCAAATTAGATGAATAATCTCATAAAAAAGTACTTTTTACATTCAAAGTAAAAAGCTTGATGTTTTTAAGCATTATTAAAGGTACTAACAGTAATCATCAACAACCTGTAGGAAAGCACTTTTTCAACTTTCACAATTGTATGGAGTGTTGTTTATAATTATTTGGGTAGAGATTGTTGTTATATATCATTTCATAAATTCTGCATTCAATCGTACTCTTCTATGCTTATTTGTAGGGGGTGGAAGATGCAGGGGCAGTACTCTCAGAGAAAATTCATAAAATGGGAGGTCATTATTAACTGATTTTGGGGTGATTTTCCCAAAAAACTGAAGGAAAATGAAGGTTTGGCCCTTTATCAGGAAAATGCTAATTGGGTGATTTTTTCCAAAAAATTGCAAAATGTCCACCTAAAATTAAGCAAAAGAGGGTAATTTTTTCAGAGGCCACCAATGTCTCTTTTTGTATAAAAGTACACCATATTTTCATATGACCACGTAAAAGTAATCTTAGTTTTGTTTTGCAAGTATAAAGTGGTATGAACTCTCTCTTCTATGGTGGCCTACAGAGACATTAGCGATATAATGAATTAGCTGATCGAAAAACAATAAAAAAGCTCAATTAAATTTAATTTTACTTTCATTTTAATTCATTTCAATTTCGTTTCATTTTAATTTAATTACAATTTGACTTTCATTTCATTTTAATTTCATTTTAATTTCATTTCAATTTCATTTCAATTTCATTCTCAAGTGAGTTATGGCATGTCCGAAGTAAAAGTGAAGCAGTTTCACTCACTTTCAAAATGTCAATTATAGCTGAAAAGAAGCGCCTTATGATGTAGATTAACGCGATAGCTGTATGAAAAATTTAACTTGAAGCTATAAGAAGTTATAGCCCAAAAACCTCTATTATGACGTCATAAACATTACGTAACATTACGTCATTAAACTAAAAATTTGAATAACTCAAAAACTGTTTAAGATATCAATATGAAATTTTGACAGAACAAAGATATCGTAATTCTCTAGATTTGAAAATTTCCAAATCTCCTGAAAAATGATGACATCAGCGTTTTTAAGCTATTTTCGATTTTTGGCTCTAAAAAATGACGTCATCATTTTTTTTAAAAAATTTTCAATTCAAAATTTTTCTTACATCGATATCTATTTATGGTCAAAATTTGACGTGTATATGACTTTTAGTTCACGAGATATTAAGACAAACTTTGACTCAGCTGGAGAGCAATCCAAACAAAAATGTCTCTCTTCATTTTCAACAAATCTGTCATTTAAACATTTCAGATGAGAAACACTTCCACAAGTAAAACAAAACTCTGAAGCTTGATTCTTCCTGATAGTCTTTGTACAGGAATTGCAAACCAAAACAAGAAATAACAAAATAAAATCCAACAGCAAGCACACGTCTGACCGCACTGCTGCCATCTTTCATCGTTTCATATAAGCCAAAACAAGTGTATAAAAATCGTAGAATTTCCCAAAAATACAACGTATAAACCGTAAGAAACTAAGTTTAATTTCCTCAAAATAAAAAAAATAAATTCGATACGTTTCGTCTACGATTGAAATATCCATCAATTCGGGATTCTCGGTCGCGGTACTTACGGAATCTAACGGCTCAATGAGTGACATATCTATCACGTTGGCATTATCAGTCACGGTACTAAACGAATCGGTTATTTTGTCTGCAACTGAACAATCTATCTCATCAAGATTCTCGTTCGCGGTACTTACGGAATCCGCCGGCTCGATGATTGACATATCTATCGCGTCGGCATTTTCGGTCATGGAACTAAACGAATCCGTCTCAAAATCAACTTTTGAACTATCCGCATCTTTGGCGACAGTGTCACTATATTCACCAAGATCCAAATATTGCTTACAAATGAATTGTCTTCTTTTGGTAAAAACGTTTCTTTCGACAAGGACTGCGATTTTCACTTTCGAGCTTCTCTCAGTCACTATATCAATAACCCTAACCCGTGAATCGTTTGGTGTGTGCAAGTCACATTTGCATTTTCGTTCAAAGCGCTTCTTGACAGACTTTTTACCATGTCTTGTCAACATTTCATGGTGGTTTTCAGGATTTTTTCTTTTAACTCCTTTCGTTTTTTTAGCTCCCATTTTCCTTGAGCTAAACTGAACAGGCCAGCCTCTCACTTGAATCTACAATATTTGTAGTTGTGTTAAATCTGCAAATCTACAATATCTTTTGATTCGGGGTTATTAGAATCTACTTGTTTTGTAGATCGCTTCAAACTATAAAGTCTGTACTTTCGGTTAACTAAAATGGTAGACGAAGCAATGGCAGACTAGATTTCGTGAATTTTGATTTTGATTTGGATTGAAATTCAGGTACATTGGTTTTGTTTGGAAAGTGTCAGTAGACTGAAATCAGATTGCAACATGAACAATCTCTTGTCATACCTTGTACAATATACAATACAGCTGACAGTCTTTTTTATTAGCTTATAACACAGGCTGCTTTACTACTGGATTGCATCGCATCGTGTACTAGTCACAGCCACAGCACAGGCATTTACATTTAGGCAGTGGTGCGTGCACTCTAGGCTCCACACACAGCGCATCATAGGAGGCAGCAGGGCAGGGGTATGTACGTTTGTACGGTGGTGGTGCAGCATTCTTACCCAGCAAATATAGTGGTGGTATCAAGGTGAGGGGGAGGGTGTTGACAATATCTGGAGTATATATATAGTCTAGAAGTATAAAACCTTCAACTACTCAAAATGGAAACAATAAAGACAAAAACCCACAAAACAAAAAGACAATACAAATACAACAAAAATCTAGAATGAACATTCACAGAAAATCAATCAGGTTGGAATTGAAAAGGAAAAAAATGATGACATAGACATCCATCAATGCAAAACTAGTGATCTAAAGTGACTACAAGGAAGAAAGCGACTCAATATGAGTTAAGATGGAAAGAAGTAACTCAATATGAGTCAAAAAATATTTCAAGAAAACACATTATCTGTTCCTCAGTTTTCGACCTACACAGGATTTCGGCCATTTATGAAAATATCTTTGTTGTTTGTAGGTCTGACAGGAGAAAACATTTATATTTTCATACTATATATATTTGCCTAGTACATCAGGATGTGCGAGGATGTCCCCTGCCTGGTGTCTAGTGCAGTCGGCTCCAAAGGAGTCTAAGGTGTTTACACCTTTGTTGATTCATTTTTTGTTTTCTTCTCCTGTCAGTCTACCTGGAGTTTGTTGTCATCTTGTACAGGCCGCTGGGGTAATGTCGCCTGACTGTCTTAAATGACAGTCAGCCTGTCCCAAGCCAGGATAAAGACAGAGGGACCCAGAGAAGATTTGCTACCTTCTCATTGTAACATCGTCTCTCTAAGAGGAAAAAGAATTCGGCCACTCTTTGTTGTTTGTAGGTCTGACAGGAGAAAACATTTATATTTTCATACTATATATATACATTTCCTACTTTTCTTTTCCCTGTGCAGTCCTCCCGTCGCGGCACGCCGAACCGGGTTCGCGTCCAACTTACGATTCTGTTCTTTTCAGTTTTTGTGTGATTTTTTCCATTTTTGTTGTGAGATTGAGATTGTGTTTGTTACAAATGTTTGTTTTACCTGTAGTGTACGTCTTTCTGCCCTTTTGTACTGTATTTTGTTGTAGTGTCTGTTTGTTGTCTGTTATTGGTTTGGAAGCTGCTGGTCAGTTCCTTTTTCTATTTCTGAAGGTGACTGAGTGTGGGCCCTTAAACACGTGGAAAGTCACTATGCCAGTCACAAGTCTGGGACTTCGGGTTTTTGTTTTGTGTTTGTATCTTTTTTTAATTCATTTGATGTGTTTGCTTTTGTATTTGTCCCCATTTTATATGTATTTTGATGAACTTGTGTAAATGATTGTACGGAAGTGTGTTTGCAATTCATTGTTTCTCCACTATTACTTTTCTTCTATCTTCATTTGGATTAGGTTTTTCTTTCACATACCACTATTTAAATTCCCTTTAACATTTTGCTAAATTACCCTCTGTTTCGGAATGATTAAAAAATTAAAAAAACCAAAAAAATCGTAAATATACACAATTAACAAAAATATTCTTAACTTTTTTTCGTTTTTATATATCAATACTTTTCTTTTTCTAAAATGACAGATATTACATATCTTCACTATATATATAATATAATCGAGTCATTATATTGTTGTAATCTATCGAGGCAGGGGGGCTGCTCTCCTTCTCCTACTATTGGCGGCCTTCAGGCTGCATTTATTTGGCAGTACGTGTCTAGACTAGGCCGAGATCATAAATAGCTTGTGTTCACATCATTTTTGGCTCTGAAATATGGGTCGGTCGGTCGGTCGGTCGGCAATAAAAGTGTCGGAAAAACACACTCTGGCAATAGGCTTGTTCAGGCGGCAAGAATCATCTAGCGCGCAGTCTGCAGTATGTTTATTGTTACATGCGAAGCGGCAAAATCAGTTATTTAGCGCTCTAAAACGCAATAAATCTTTGAAAAATTGCGAGTAGAAATCGTTTTAAACGCTTGATGATTAAAAACTAACTAGCGCTAAATCTGCAAATGTTCTTTGGAAAATATCACTTAAAAATCCGACAGATTCCCCGACCTTCCAACTAAAAACTATCGGATTTTTCAGATCAAATGTGAGTCGGTCGGACGACGCGAACACAAGTTATTTGTGATCTCGGCCCTATACACGCTGATATTAGTGGATAGCAAGAAAGCTACCCTTGAACACCCTCGAACATTGTGTGATGGAGGTAAAATGGTGGTACTGTGGGTGGGATTCCAACCAGCTGGGCATTCATAGGTTAAAAGAGAACCTGCTGTACACTGTAATGTTAGGGCTCAGCCCCATTTTAGCCTTAAAATGCTTGCTTAAACTTTTGGGTTTGATTGTTTAAAAGTTTTGGATAGCGTTTTGAGCATCGTTGCACTTTTAAAACATTGACGTTCCCTATTAAAATGATACGTTTTTGACGAGTCATTATACCAGGCACGCGACAAAAAGTTGACTTAAAATTTTCTGTAGAGACAGGGGCATTTTTCTCAGATGTTAGTTTTTAGCGATCTTTAGAGCTTCAGCGTGTCGCGTTAAGAAAACTCCACAGCTGTTATGAGGTTAAACGGGTCAAGCTGGAGTTTTTACAAGTTCTTTGATGACTCTGTCGGTCGTAAAAATGTTGAGACAAACGATTTTATTACTTATTTTAAAGAACGCGACATCCCTATTGTTTAAAATAACCAATCAAATAAGCATCTTGTAAAAACTCCAGCTCATCCCGATTAAACCGGTCGTCCAAATTTTAAAGGACCAATCAAAGGAGAACAAAATGCAGGAAGAATGAGCTCTGCCATCAACTAGGAGTTCTGAGCCGTCATTATTATCAGATGTCAACTTCATAAAAAATAAGATTCAATTTATGTCCACATCTCTACACTCTATGAAGAAGAGACTTACACTAATATATATAAATGTCATGTATTAAAAAGTGTCACCTCATTAATGACCTGGTTATTAAAACCTACTTTAAGAAATTTGCATATTTATCTAATAAATAGCCATAAAAAACGAAATAATATTCTGTTTTTGAATTAAATTCTTCTTATTTTCTTCTTAGTTTAAAAATGACAATTAACAATTAAATATGGATGAATTAGAGATATTATTAGGTTTCAGGTGTTACCCGATTCCGCAATTCCCCCAATTTTTTCTCCGATTTCCATCAAACCGTCTTAAATTGAACAAAAATTCCGTCACCGAAAATTCCGCAAATTTTGAATATCTTTTACCAATTCCGAAATTCCGCAAATTTTTTTGCTAAATTCTGTTTTTCCGCACTAAATTTGTCAAATTTTCCGTCTCCGTCAGAGAACCCAATTTCCGTAATTCCGTCTAAATTTTCGCCACAAATTCCGCCACTCCGTCCGAAAAAAGGGCCGATTCCGCTCCTCCGCCAACCATGAAACCCCCCCCCATATTAGAGAGAGAAATAGAAGTTAAAAAGAAAGCAAAAGACTTTGAGGAATTCGAAAAGGAAGTGATAAATGACAAGAAAAGCAAGAGAAAAACAAAAGCAAGAAGAGCCACAACATTATAAACGTTGAGCAATAAACCTAAAAGGAGGAAGGAATATATTATATCTAATTGTGCTAATTTAAATTTAATTCCAGCTATTCATTATGATGACTTCTTACTCAAAACTATAGACGAACTCGAAAATATCGTTCCTGATTCATCTAAAAAACGATCATGGGCAAAAAGGATGGAAGTTGGGATGACACAATGGGGGCAAGCAAGGGGTGAATTGTTGGAACTTGTTCTTCAAAGGGAATCAAGTCCTTCACTTTGCATGACATGTAACCAACAAACAGCCTGCATTAGGTGCTTTTCTTGTTTTTGGAGAAAAGATTTGTGTGAAGTATGTGACAGAGACATCCATCAAAAATTTCCAACAGAAGCTATTGATGAGGGCGAACTTGTTGATATTGGTGAGTAGTAGAGTGTCAGTAATATAATACAATTTATACTGTTTCAAGAACGTTTTTGATATCTATTCTAACAGATTCACAAGCTTGTAGCACTGTCCTAAATCCAAAGAGGAAATTCAACTTATTAGTCTTGCTGTTACTATTTTTCAATTTATGATTATAGAGAAGTATCTCCCACTGCCTTCAGTTTGTCAAGAATGTAATCATAAATGCGAGAGCTGTCTTACCAAAATATCTACAGATTCAAATTCTTCGAGCAATTTCATTAATATTTTTTTCAGTTGAGTTATATTTCAAATGATATATATAATGTACTTGTTGGTTTATTCTAATACTACACTTTAGATTTTATTTTAAAGGACACAGTTAATGTGTTCGTTCCAAGTCAGCAAAACTTGTGCAAAGTTATACTGTCGTCGCCGGGATCAATTGTTACCCAACGTTCTGTGCGTATATGCACTACTAAAAACATTCGACCATATATTATGGCACTGGAGTATCAAAGATGCTGCGAGTATTTAGCCAAAGAAGGATACGGTCAATACTCTTCTGTGAAAAATGGGCATCGAATGACCCATGTGTTTTTAAAGAAGGCGCCTGAGCTTTTGGACGATTCTTTAACCACTGGTAATATAATTCCAATGGATTTATACGTGCAAAAGTACAACCAGAAGATACACTCAACCATCAACGCAAGAATTATCGAACACTGCTCACGAATGATTTGAATCGTTTCCATTTTAATGATATTGAACTTTGATGATCGGTTATGAAATTATTTAAGCATTACGCTATAATTCGGTTTTGGATGATTTACTATCTACAGTAATATAGACATTTCAGAATAAATATTTAATATATGATTTATAGTGGTTACATTGTTATAATCTAATTATTTTTGACATTGAAGGGGTCAGTTGTTATCAGTATCAAACTTAAATTCATTATTGTGTATTGTCATGAATTACAAATCTGAATACTTAGCCCGGGCTATTTTTTCTGTTTAGGGGATGGAACGTATTGCTGCAATACGTATCTAAGTAATAACTTTTTTTGACTAACTGAATGTTACATCATGCAATTTATTTATCTGATTCAAAGCATAAAAAGCAAATTTTCCTATAACGAGGTTAACCCTCCAATTTCAACTCCATTTTTTGGAAATCTCAATAAATTCTCATGAGTATTATTACGTTACCGGGTCCTCAACACATCATTGAGAGAGGAGTGTTTAGTTATTATAGGGCCTTGTATTAATCATATATTTTCCAGAACGTATTTTAACGTATTATTATCGTTTATTATCGAAATATATTTTTTATTTTGCCCTTGAATATCAAAGATACATCATTACTAAGAAAATTGGTTAATAGAACAATAATTCATATTTCTTTAGATCAGAATCATGTTAAAAAGAGAGCGATCTACTCAAGCTTCATACAGCAAACGACATTTTCGTTGGCTTCTTAACTTCCCAATACTTTTCTAGTTACATATATTACGTGGAGGCCTGATTTCACGTATCTTTCAAGTATGAAATTTCGACTTTTCCAGGTGCCCGTGGAGAAGCGTGATAGAAAGACATTATTACCGATTATTCAAAAATTCACAAAGCCAGGCACAACTATCATAAGTGATTACTGGAAAGCATACGACATCCTATCCAAAAAAGATTATAAACATCTCAAAGTAAGTACTTACTAAACTGAACGAAATATAAGTATATGACTGAAGCAGACCGAACAACTAAGTCTAAATAATTGATTAACTCGGAAGGTGTTCGATTTCCTTACGATCAATCTCAAATTCAACTGAAAAAGGTATGTCATTATGCTTAAATTGTTAAGCCAAACATTTGATAAGCATTTGTCAATGGGGCAGCGTAAGACACGGTTAGTGCAAGGATTTGTTTTGCTATTGAATTTTTTGGCTTTGCCATAATCTAAACTGTAAGAACAGTCTGTCTCGTCGATTTTGTAAAATACTTTCCCACTCTTTTTGGAGGACACTTTCATTTTTACCACACAAGTGTTTTTTCCGCAAAACCCAAAAATTTCACTTACAATTAGAGGCATCTCATGCCTGAAAGGGGGATCGATTTTCTGCAGTATGTACACCGCTTATGTCTGACAGAACTGCCAATAGTGGATGTCAGCGGCTCTTCTTGTTCTTGCAGCTGAAGGTGGACACCCATGTCTCTTAAGGTCGCTACCCACTCAGCATTTTATGGTCGTCGAACAAGGCGCGACTTAATTATTGCATAAATTACATAGATCAAGCCTTCAACGGCTGTCGCTTTGAGCGCAAAAAGAGTTGAAACTTTTCAACTTTTTTTTTGATTAGCCAATCAGAAAGAAAGAAAATGTTCAGACTGTGTGTATTTTTTAAAGGGAAAAATAAGTGTGTGAGAAAAATTTTTCATCACAAGAGAAAAAAATTGTGTTTTTAAAACGAGAAGAGTGTTGGCAAGTAATAAATGGATTCACATGAAAATGAATACAGAGAAGAAGATATGAATTCGGCATGGGATTGGATCATACATAAGAATGAAGTCACTGCATCTTTGGAACGTGGCGGTTCTGCATCTTTCAAGGCATCAACCTTCGATGGATCTGGTCGAACTCTATCTTTCTAGATAATCATTCCCCAGAATGGGATTTCTTGTTTGCCAAACACACATTTCTCCGGATTTAATGTTAGTCCCTTTTGTGTCAGTCTGGTGAGGACTGAATCGATTACTTCATAGTGTTGGGAGTCGGTCTCTGTAGCGATGATGACATCATCATGGAGGACATGTGTGTCTGCGAATATTGGTTGGAGCGCTCTATGTAGCTCACCAGAAGCTGATTTCGTACTCATTGTTAGGGGTTTGTACCGTATGAGTCTTCCATTTGCGTGGAACACTGTGATGTATCGACTTTCAGGTGATATCTCGAGCTGGTGGAATGCAGATTTGAAGTCTAGTTTGGTGAGAAAGTTACTGCCGGAGAGCTGGGCTCTGATGTCTTCCTCTCTGGGAATTGAGTTGGAACGTCGGTGTCGATGATTGCGTCATTGGCATTACACATGTAGACAGTCAGTCTAATTCCATCGTCATCTTTGGGAGCAAGGACAGCATTGGAGACCCATGGTGCAGGGCCAGTGTGTTCTTCGATTATCCCCTGTTCTTCATTTCTCTCGTTCTCGTTTTTAAATCTCTGGCGTAGATGGAACGGGATTGGACGGGCTGTTCGGCTATATTTTGAACATCCGTATTTATGTGTAGTTGTACTTGGTGGTCCTTCAATAAGCCTATCCCATCAAAGACAGTTTTGTGTGTACTGGTAACATGAGGGCGTTTCCTGTTCTTTTTGACACCTGCGCGGCGGACCAGGGTGGATTTGCTGATCGGTTTTGGAGTGGGATTAAATTTGATAACCCCAAGGTCCTCTGCGGCGATACCGCTCAATAAAAACTCTTCATTTTGCTTGACAACATATATTCTGACGTTTGCCACCCCTTCAACACACATGTATGTGCCTTGATATACACCAACACAGTTAATAGATTTCGAACCACATGGTTTAATTTTCATTTTAGTTTTTGAAAGGGGTAAAAGTTCATTGGCAAGTTCTTTGGACATTACACTGATGTCTGTACCTGAACAGAATTCTGAGGACAAAGATGAGTTTGTACTCAACATTGTGGGGACATTTTCTGTTGTGGGGACAAAAAATCTTGTCCCACAACTTTTTATCCTGCAATCGGTTAGATTTTTGCTGATTCATCTATTTTTAAGTAAAGTGTCCCCATTACTTGTGTTTTCACAGTTTTGTGTTTCAACATGTGACTTACCTAAGTGGGGACAAACTAAATATTTTCACCGTAAGCATTAAAAAAAATTGAAAATGAAAATCCAAATTTTCGTCAGGTGAATGAAATGGTGTAATTTTTTAAAAGCTGACAAGCTGGCATGTTGTTTCCCAGTCGTGTTATGTGGATATTTTGACGTCAATAGGCTGAAAATTTGTTACGCTTTTAGTGAGGACATACATTTATATTGATAACTGCCAGTTTTGTAATTTAAATTGGAGAGTATACAAAATATTTTCCCTCGCTTCATGCTCGCTCATCTCAAGGATTCTGGTACACCCGCATCTCTATTATCTATTCTTTGTTTGTTTCAACTAGAAAAGTTTGGTTTTTTAATAGTTGAATTATTGTCAGTTATAAAACATGATTCATTTTTGTGACTTGTTTCATCCAATTAGACTAAATGGTCATATAACCTTCATCTTTTGTCAAGGCCATACTAATTGACTGAATATACTAAACCCATCTACTGCCAATTAAGGCTATGAACCTGACGATACATGTTTTTTTTTACATTTTGGATACCTTAAAGGGAAGAAATTTTCGCTGGATTTAATTTCGCGGTTTAAGGCTCAAAATTCCCGAGTTTCGCAGAATTTAATTTCGCAGTTGAGGGGACTTTTTGTCTTATTTTGTCCTAAAAAGACCAATTTTAGGGGGTGATTTTTTTATTATGAAAATATTCGTACTTCGTGGAATTTAATACCGCGAAAATTTCTTCCCTTAACGCTTAAGGTACCTGATTTCTCATGCATCTAGAACTTCACATTGTTCTTTACCAAAATAGCAAAATTCAACGTCATTTCCTGAATGTCTTTTAACCCCCCCCCTCTAATTGAGAAATCGCACCTTCTTTTGTTATCAGTATGACCTGTTGGTGATCCTCTGAAAAAGAGTTTTTAAAATATGAAACTAGATATTGTCCCTATAACCAGTATTAACCTGTTGGTTGTCCTCTGAAAGAGTGTTTTTAAAACACGGAGCTAGATATTAGTCAAATAACCGGTGTTTAACCTATTGGTGGTCCTCGGAAAATCTTTTAAAAAACATAACGCTATATTTTCTTTCCATAATTAGTGTATGATTTTTTGTCCTCTGAAAAAGAGTTTTTAAACCATGAAGCGAAATATTGTCCCCATAACCAGTGTTTAACCTATTGGTGGTCCTCTGAAAAAGAGTGTTTTTAAAACATGAAACTAGATATTGTTTCCATAACCAGTGTTTAACCTGTTAGTGGTCCTCTGAAAAAGTGTTTTTAAACCGTAAAGCTAACGCTAGATTTTTTCTCCATTATTAGTGTGTGATTTGTTAGTCCTCTGAAAAAGAGTTTTTAAACCATGAAGCGAAATATTGTCCCCATAACCAGTGTTTAACCTGTTGGTGGTCCTCTGAAAAAGAGTGTTTTTAAAACATGAAACTAGATATTGTTTCCATAACCAGTGTTTAACCTGTTAGTGGTCCTCTGAAAAAGTGTTTGTAAATCATAAAGCTAACGCTACATTTTGTCCCGATAATTAGTGTTCGATTTGTTAGTCCTCTGAAAAAGTGTTTTTAAACCATGAAGCTAAATATTATCCCCATAACCAGTGTTTAACCTGTTAGTGGTCCTCTGAAAAAGTGTTTTTAAACCATAAACGCTAGATTTTGTCCCCATGATTTGTTGGTCCTCTGAAAAAGAGTGTTTTTAAAACATATTGAGCTACAATCGAGGACATAAATATTGGAATTTTCTTCTATGAACTAACACTTGCTACTTCCCTTCTTGCTACTTCCCTTCTTTACGCAACCAACGAAGTCCGTAAAGACGCTCCTGAGGATGAAACTGTTGATATTGGCGTGTCGATCGACGCATCCTGGCAGCGCCGTGGATATTCTTCACTAAATGGTGTAACAACTGTGATTTCCATTGAAAGTGGGAAAGTTATTGATACACATCCCCAAACCAAACACTGTCAACAATGTGCTCTCAAGGAAAAGCTCAGAAAGACTGATTATAAGGCTTACGAAGCCTGGAAAAGTACCCACATTTGCATAGTAAACCATGTTGGATCTTCCGGAGCCATGGAATGTGAGGGTGCTAAAGAATACAAACTTAGAAAACACAGAATTTTATGGAGATGGGGATTCGAAAAGCCACCCTACAGTTGAGAACACGTATCCTGGAATAAAATTTAAAAAACGAGAATGTATAGGCCACGTTCAAAGACGCGTTGGATATCGTCTTCGAGAATTGAAGAAACGCATGAAAGGTCTGGGTGGTAGAGGAAAGTTGACAAAGCGTGTTATTGATAAGCTCCAAAATTATTTTTGAATTGCTATTCGTTCCAACGATGGTAACCTTGATGGTATGAAAAAGTCGGTTTTGGCAAGCCCTTTCCATGTTGCGTCGTCTGAAAAAGCTTCATACCACAGCGCCTACTGTCCAAAGGGTCCAGACAGCTGGTGTGCTGCACAAAGAGACAAGGCTAATGGAACTCAGTTGTATAAACCAGGACATGGTTTGCCATTAGAAATTATTAAGCACGTAAAGCCAATTTACAAGAATCTCAGTGAGGAACACAGATATCTGTAAAGCCCGAAGGGCTAGATTTGCAGCTTTAAGCTTTCTTCAGCAAAAAAAAGTGAAGCACAATTTTGCGACTTTGTGATTTTGGCGCCAAAAGTATTTTCTCCGAACGATGGATTGAAAAGTACAAGTTAATCTTTTTCGAAGAAGGAGGCAGTGAAAGGATTTTTGGTTTTTGGCAGGTTCTTTATCAAAGTTCAATCTTTTTTATCAGGTCAAGCCATTGCAGCTAACCAAAATATAGTCGAAATGATCACAAGAGATAACTACTGGCTAGTGGATATAGGGTTTGAGAGAAAGGTGAGTAAATTTACCATGAATTTAAGGGTTATATGTTGTCACAATCACAACACAACAATACACAAACATTTTTTTTGTTTAGAAACCAAATTTACAAAGCTATAGATCCTACATCCTGTAATAAGTATAATTTACAAGGTGAAAATAGCCTGAAATAAGCCAGCACATTTATTTGCTCTTAAGAAATTGTTGTTTGAAAGCTTATTTCTTGTATACACGCCAAAACACAAAAACAAAACACAAAAAGGAATTTCATTGGCACTAGGCATATTATCATGAGCAAAACCTGGCAAGAAAATTCTCCTCAAAATTTTTAAGAAAAGTTGGAGTGTTTAGTAGACACTAGAGAAGAAAGGAATGCTTCGAAGATATACCAAGGCAAGGAAGGCAAGGTCTGAAAAAGACATGCTTGTCAGACAAGTCTGTATAATTTATATAAAATAGTAAAAAAATATCTGCATAAATTAAATTCAAATTGATTAAAAACGAAACTGTGTATAAAAAACTGTAATCTGGGATATGTATTAAAAAATTCAATAATTTGTGTTACATTTGTGAAAACTTCAATTTGTACATAGAGAAACAAAATTCATGTTCAAAGGCCTTGAAAAGTCAATAATTTTGTTGCTTGCTGGCGTTTACCAATGTTGTCCTTATGGAGCCCATCTTTGTTGTGTGTAGGGACGTAAGCAAAAAGTCTAATTTTCAAATGATATTCAATGATCTGCTTAATCAATTGTGTCGAATGGAGCTCTTCTGCAATAGCTTCATTTTGTGTATCATGTTCATTGAGATCATTGAAAAAATTTTGACCACTGACTTCTACATAAATTGAGTGGGCTAATGCCTTTTTGTTGATTTTTCTTGGATTGAGAAGAGCAACTCTTACATATCTTTCAGCTACTTTGACAATTCCAATAACAGATTGAGAGGGAGTTATCAATCCACCACGATCCTTTGAAGAAATCAGGGAAATACTGACTGTTGCATTTGAATAGTTATGGTCGTGAAAGATTGGACGATGTTGACATCTTAGTGATTCGAAACATGGACTGCAGGTAATCTTTTTGCTGATTTTGCGTACGATAAAACCGGCAATGTAACCAAGTATTGCCTCTTTGTATGAAGAAAATTCGATTGAAGCGACAAGATTGTTATCAATATCTGCAAACAGCTAAGAAATAAAATAAAATATATTATATTAAATAAATTTTTTTCAATATAGACCTTTTTTCAACGAGGATACAAGTTGAATAACTTAATAGTTCATTGAAAAAACAATGATATAGACATGCATAATATTTTTTAAAGCATGCATGGTGCAGTAATTAATCATGTAATTATGTCTGTATCATTGATTTTCTACTGAACTAATAAGTCATTCAACTTGAATCCTCATTGAAAAAAGGTCTATATTTTTATGTTGTGATGATTAAGCCCACATGAGTTACAATTCAAAATTGTTATTTTTACCATTTTGTTTAGAAGAGCTACATGTACTATAAAATCTTATTATTATTACAAGCTGCTTCCTCTCTAGTTCCTTTCAAATTTCCCATTTTAAACCAACCTAAACCTTTTTTTATATTACCTCATCTTCAACAGGAGCTGGCTCACCCAAGGGACTACTTCTTTTATTCCATTTCAGTGAAAAGATCGAACCACAGCCCTCATCTTGAAAACGAGCACAATTTGAATGCTTAGAAGAAACGATGGAATTTCTCAGGAGGATCCTCTTTAGACTGGATTTGAACATTCGGACATCTGGGTTACTGTTGAAACCGTTCTTCCCTCGAATACAACCAAACAGCAATTCCAAATGGTCTTGGGACATTTTGTAGGTTAAAATGAATCGAAATGGATCAACAGCACGTGTCAACAATCGATCAGCAATCTTTTCGATACTCCGAGCGCAAACAGTCAAACCAACGAGAAACGTCTTTCTTCCATGTTGTAGTAGGCTCCTTCCATCAGTAGTTGTCAGTCCTGAACATTGGAAAAAATACTTTATCAAATTTGTGTCCTTAGAATATCTGCATCCAACACTTCAGTACTAATGCTTGGTCTTATTCTCAATCCATGATCAAGAGAGATTATAAAAAATGAGAAAAAAATAGTATCTTTTTTTTTATTTTCTTGTTTTTAAATGCAACAGAGTTCAAAATGCAAAAAATTGGAAATGTTTAGTTTATATAAAGTGTGATAGTTGTTTTTTGGTAAAATTACTAATCAGATGATATCTACAACATACATAATAAGAAAGGCCAGTCTATCATTAAAAATGAAGTGTTGGGTACATATTTTTTAATGGCACATTGTATATAAAGAAGGATAATTATTGTTTTCCAAATCGAAAAAATACTACAAAAAAAAACCAAACTTTGGAAGTGACCCCTTATCAAACCTTTGAAGTATGTAACAGTTTTGGTGATTGTTGATGTCCAAAGTGCACGATCTGCTAAGGAGAATGGCCGTTTGAAACCTTTTCCAAAAGCACTTCGAGAATTTAGCAAATCAAAGATACGGTCAATCACACGGAGAAATCTGACCGTTCCATGTGCATCTTTAATGTTTGGGCTGCAATTTTAACATTCATTTTGTGGCGATGATAATTAACATGACCCTTGGACAGTTTGTTAGCAAACTTCAAGCCCTCTTGTTGCTGAACATTCTGCAATTATTTAATGTGTTCCCACTTGATGAGTTGACCATCCTTGATGGTTTTTATTTCGGCCAATGCATTTCTTGCCAGCTTCAACATATGGCATGCATCAGGTGTAAAGAAAATTATGTAGCCCATGAATGTGAATTCACCAGAGAGTAAGTCGAATGAATTTCCGAACTTGCAGCCAAACCTCTTCATGCAGTCAAAATTAACACTTGTACCATCTGCAGTCACAGCATGGATTTGGATATTGTGGTCCAACGTTGACTTCATGAACCTCGACGTGATTATGTAAAGATTGTTGCCAGTGATACCATTGATTAGCACATATCCAATGGGGCATTTCCAGTGCCCTCTCAATCCAACCAACATGAACACCAAGGCTTCAGTTGCCTCTTTATCGTTGTCAGCAAGCGCAATATCTTCTCCATAATTGACATATCCTTCGAACACTCCGGAGCTTGGATTGTAGACTAGGCCAGATTTTATGTAAATGCCGTCTAGTATCAAACAGCAATCTTTATAGTTAGGATCATTTTCACTTTTTTTCTGTAGATACTCGAAAACATCTTTGAATAACCCAGGTTCACATTCAACTGATGAGGTCCAGTAGGCCAGGGATCTTTCATGTGGTAGAGTTAAGTATTGTTTGACGAATTCATATGCCCTTGGGGAATAGAAATGTAGTGTGAGTGCAAACTTTTTGACATCATCAGAGTACCTTCTGCCAATGTTTTTTCTACCTTTATTACCCAATTGGCATTTGATTAGCTCCTGGGTTATGCCTTGAAAGTTTTCATTTATTAGTTTATTTGTACTTTTGTTAATTAATTTTTTGTCATTCAATGTTTTTAAGAGCGATTTACAAAGTTTAATACGTTTGTTTTTTCTTCTCACTTTCTGTTTGAGGGTCCTAATTGTCTTGTTCAATTCGTTCTTTTTTTTAGAGTCAAGGGTACGAGTGGTTCGATGTTCTCCTTAGGCTTTCGTTATTTTTTAGCTGGGCGTTCAACTTCATCTTGAATTGCCAGGGGTACTGCGTCCACCTTCAGCTTCGGCCTATCTTCTGTCTTTTGATAGTTGTCTTCAACGAAATGTAGTGAGCACACACGTGAATGATCTTTTGGGATAAAATTAGATTTTTTGAATTTCAAATTTGCGGTCCATTTTTCTCGGATGGCTTTGTTTTTCGGGAAACAGTGGAACGATATCTCATGGTCATTTTTAGCATCTTCATTGACCTTTGAATTTTTGCTGTCGCAGCCGAGGACCACACATGTGGTCACTATGTTTGAAAGGATTGCGTAATATTGCGTAATTCAATCTACCATTTTTGTTTCATCTTGCCGCTTTGACGTCATAACTAATCTCCATAAAACCCAAATTTTCGCACGGCCTAGAGAAAATTTGATATCTGTGAACGCTCGTGCAATCCTTCAAACGGTGATTTTAGTCACGTGACTCTGGTAGGAAATCCTTCCAAAGATGAGCTTCACTTTTTGAACAAGGCTGCAAATCTAGCCCTTCGGGCTTTAGAGATCTGTGGTGAGGAATCGTTACTTTCAAAATGCCTCCACGGGAAGACGCAGAACGCCAACGAAAGCTTCCACGGAATGATATGGAATCGTATACCGAAAACATGTTTTGTCGGTAGAAATGCTTTTGAATTTGGAATATATGATGCAATCTGCCATTTTAATATTGGCAGTAAAGCAGCAGTTGAAATTTTTAAGGAAATAAACATTCAACCAGGCCAAAATAACATAAATGGTTGTAAACGTATAAATAAAGCTCGTATTTCACGTGGTAACGATCAGGCAAAGGAGTCGAACAAGAAGCTCCGAAAGATAAAACGTGGACTTAAAAAGTCAAAACAGGACAAAATTGACCAAACAGAAGAGTCAACTTACGAATCGGAAAATTTTGAGTGGAAACAGGTTCTTGTTAGGAATCGTAATGATATAATGTAAAATATTCAGTTATTTTAAACTTAAAACGTTGATTTTCTTCATTTTCTGTTTTAACGCTTTTTAAGGAACGACTTTGGTCATAACTTCCTCAATTTTAGTCCAATCTACTTGAAATTTTCACAGAATACTCACAAGCTCAAGAACTGTGCCTTGAACTTAAAAAAATCTGGGGGGAATGATTTACTCTTTCTTAAAAGTCCATAGCAACCAAACCTGATTTGAAGCATTTTTTAAAATGGCGGCGTACTCCATAGCAACCACTTTTTGCCAAAATTTTTAGTTCAAGGCACAGGTTAACCTTTTATCTACTTATAGGCCAAGTTTCATGAGGATAAGACTCTTATTAGGTCTTGTATGATCTAAACCAGCAAGTATATAATTTTTACTAAATGGTTGCTAGGCGGTTGCTAGGGTAACTAAGTGGCCATGTTGTAAGGTCAAAAAATATATGTAAAAAAAATCATTCCAGTAATAAGATAATTTTTGACTCAAGCTAAATGGGCTCCCCCTACCTTAAAGAAATCAACTATTTTCTTTAAAGTATTTTTGAAATTTTTGTGTTGTATCAAATCTTCAATTGTTTTTTCTCAACTCATTTTCTCACTGAACAGACGACATAAGTGGAAGGAGGAAGGCTGCACGTATTGTGTTAATTCTTATCATAGTGCGGAAAGTGGTCTGATACCCCCTTCTTAAATGATCTCCCCTTCTTGGCATCCCCCAACCTTTAAATATGTCTACCCCCGAGGGTTTGGGCTAAATTTTCGAAAATATATCGTGTATAGTGCGATCCGATAATCCCCTTCTCGCTGCTACCCCGTAATAATAACTTGCTTCTTGTTGACTACTCAAACAGAAAAACTTCCTTTCATGCAGACCAAATTTCATAACAGTGCTGGAAAATAATCTACAATATATGTAAGCCCCCCATTCTTAAACGATCCCCCTCCTTGCTATCCCCCTTTTTTAATGAAAATTTCTGATCCCCCTTCTTCACTTTTTTGGAAGGTGTCATCCCCCGTTAAGAAAGGGTGTCCGAACTATGCTTATGAAACGGAAATTTCAGAGGAAATATTCGAAAAAGAAAAGTCGAGCTAAAAGATCTTAAAGTTGAGGAACGAAAAAAGTGCCTACAACAACATATTTGCTGAACTACGTGACCAAGAAGAATTTATATCTTATTTAGAGCTTATCCTATCTTTCACCCCTATCTCTTCCAAACGCTAGAAAATCCATTCATCACAAATAATGTACAGAACTATCATGTCGGTGGCTTTGATCTCGAGAGAAGTGAAGAAAAAAACTTTAAACTCTTTACCAAAAAAATGGTAAAGAATCGCAAGAAATAATTTCTTTTTCAAGAATTTATACGTCTTTATTTTCTTTAAAAGAGGGCTGTTACACTTGTAAATTTTTTAATCATAAAGACTTGATTAAAAAATTTCAGAAATTTAGAAATGAATTAATGTAATGTAACCACGCCTTTAGAGAATCTTGCCCTCCATCTTTGTACAAAAAATCAGAAAAAAGGAATGACAGGATTTTGCACAAAGTCCAAAAAACCCTATTTTTAGGTAGTTTTTGGCCCAAATAAATTCTTTCTCAAAAATCGGGCTCCGTCACATTTTGGGCATTGCCATTTTGCATCATTGTGCCAAAAATCAAAAAAAACTAATGAGCTAATCCTGAGAAAAGCTGGTAACATACGGACGAACGGACGGACATGGGTTAATTTATAGGACCTCCACCGGGGTATCCGGAGGTAGGTCCAAAAAGTTCAAGATTTCAATCTAATTTTTTATACAAGTAGATTTTGCTTTTAAGAGTTAAATATGAAAGCTTAAAAAACAACAAACAATTTCAGTATTTTACATATCTATTTTCAAAGTATTTCATTTGCCTCATTTAAAAGCATATGACTGGAATTCCAGATAAATGCTGAATTTTCAAAAGTAAAAAAGCTATACCTTTTAAAGAGAAGAAATTTTTGCGGAATTAAATTTTGCGGTTTTTTAAGAGCTTCAATGTTAAAAGTTTCGCAGAACAGTATTTTCATTTCAAAATATACGCTAATGTTGCTCAAAAAACACATTTCGATTTCTCTATCTCTTTTTGCTAAAAAGCTCCCTGTGAGTACATAGATGATCTGAAAAGTTAAACGCGTGCGTCTAGTGTTAAACGCCACTTTTTTTAATAAGTACCAAGCTTTAAAGGTTTGTTTTGATTTATGGATAGTTTTATACAAAAAATCATTCCAAAAAAGTCACATCTAAAATAGTTGAGACATGTGGAAAGCTGAGCTATGAAAATCGAATTCAAAGAATCGAAATAACTAGTCTAAAATACAGACGCGAGGTAAGTGACATGGTTGAGATCTTTAAACATCTAAACTACTATGACAAATCTTGCATCCTTAAGAAATGTAACCAGCGAGGGAGACCTATGAGGACGCACGACTCTGAATTAGTAGTAATCTTTGGGAACGATGGTGTTCGCGGTCCGCAGAGTAACTCCCTATACTATCGGGGCATTAAGCAGCGGAATAGTTTGCCTTCAAAAGTAGTCAACTCATCCTCAGTGGAAGAATTTAAAGAGACCCTTAGTGTGGCATGGAAAGATAAAAAGTTTGAATATGTCACTATTGATGTTGCAAACCTGTCTTTATTAACAATGTAAATAATTAACCCAAAATGTATGAGCGATTCATAGAGGCCCATGTGTCCGCACGTTGGCCTGCAAATTTGTAAAACAATATTATTATTAAAAAACACTTATTAGTATCATAATTTTTTCTAGATTACCATCATTCACAAAAATTATAGTGTTGCAAAAATTTATCCCACAAAAGTTAATACAAATATGGTAACTGACTTTGACAAGAAATACCTCCCTTTTGATAATAAACACTATACTCAAAGTTTAGTTATTTTGATAAACAATTGTCACATTGTTATTTTTGGAAGCATATTTTGATGCTTCTTTTTACAATTTTATATTGTATTTACTTGTAAGTCTTTTGATTTTACTTGCTTTTAACAAAATTTTAAGTTTCTTGTTTCTTCTGTCCTTTAATACAAAATATGTGACTCCCCAAGCGATTTAAAGTACCTGAAAATGGGACCGGTCTCTAGACGGTCTTTTGAGGGCCGGTAAATGACCGGTAAAATTTTACCAAAAGGCCGCTACGAGTTTAGGGGACCGGCCCCGATCGCTCGGTTGACATCCTTTTACAAAATTTTTCTGATGTAATTGTTACTAAAAATCACTAACTAGTGGCCCGGACCGGTCTAGCGAACGGTCCAACGATCGACCACGACCATTAGAGATTACATTTCTAGAAAGTCTGGAGGCCGATCTTAAACAAAAATTTGACCGCTACTAGACCGCTCGTAATACCGGACCAAGACCGGTCTGATTTTCAGGTACTTCAAATCGCTTGGGAAGTCACATATATTCTTAGTTTATGTTAATTTTCCTGACTGACATTTTTGTAAGTTTCAAAGTTTCCCGCTTGTGTTCTGTGCTGTTTTTTGTGATAACTTGGCATGTATTTTTATTTTATTTTTTTTTTCATTTAGAATTCAAGCAAAAGTAACAACACAAATACTATCAAAAGAAATTTTGCTTAAATAGGAAGACATCATATTACATCATCGAATGATAATTTATTGAAATGCACTGTTTGTTTCCCAATACCTTCGCTGAGTTTCTTTTTCAATTTTTTCATCAAAGACATACAAGTACTTCAACAGCTTTGCATCACATAAAATTTTCCATCTGAAATCGACTATTTCTATGCATGGCTGACACCTTCGACACCTGACAATTTTTTAGATTTCAAGTTCTTTCTGTTTCAATGCAAATGAACAGCATGTCTCCTGAGGGAAGAAGTCAGAAAATTTGGTACGAAATTTAGCATCTTGTATTGAAAAGGTTATGAAGTGGTCATTTGCTTGCACACATAGTAGTAACTTTTTGGAGCTTTTCTTTTGGAGGGGATTGTTGGTATAGGTGGAACACAATCTTTTACACAAAAATTGAACAAAGTTGCCGGTTTGATTCATTGTTCAAACAGAATCTTTGATGTGAACTAGTGGAGTAGGTACGTGGTGTTGAAGTCTGCAATGACACATAATTAATCAATTGATTAAATATCGATAAAAACGATGATAAACTGCAAAGGCAGACATAGAAAATTTTTACAATTCCCGTCTCCCGCCCGCATCACTTTTTTCTTTAAAAACCCAGTTCGGAAATGCGGAAAAAGACCAAAATCAGAATTCTGAACGTGTTCCTTCCAATTAGGGGTTACTGATTAGAAAAATCCGGCTTTTCGCCGACAGACCATTCCATTCTGAATTTTTGTACAATTATTGTCACTTTTTTCTTATTTTCATCTGATGTTAATCATTAGGTAGGTCCATTCAGCATGTTGCTTGTTGAAATTTGAATTAGTTGGAAATTTTGTTTTTACATGGAAGAAGACTAATATGCTGTAACATCATTTTAATATATTTAATATATGGAGGTCCGGCATCGTTGACAGCAGATGTGGACGCTTGAGGCCGCTGGTGATAAAACCGACTGGTGGTGGTTGTGGTACAAGGCAGCAGCGATCTGGGTAGCTGTGGAGGCAAAGATGCAACAAGTGCAGGATCATATCGTTGGTGTTGGACCGGTGGATCAGTTCCAGAGGTTGCGAGGGGAGGTTAACCACTGTTGAGTTTTCTTTTAACACAGACGGAGAAATCGAACGAGATAAACAGCAACACATTACCAGTGTTCAATATAGAGGTTGTGAGATAACGATAGTTAATCGAAATCTACCGAATGATGCAGGAGATAACAAAAGATCTAAAATCTTGTGAGAAGTTACTGACTCTGATAGCTGTTTAATCGAAAGAGGCAGCAAAAACAAAATGAAGAATATCCGGAGGGACAGGGCCCCGGCGGGCAAATGGATATTGACCTTTAGCAACGCGACTGGAAAACACGAGGACGGTGTCTTGGGGTCCACCGTCTTTCAATTTCCTGTCGTATCTTTTTTTAACTTTAGCAATGTCAGCAGAAATCACTGCGAATTCTTTAAAAATGGTAGAAAATTTAATAAACAAAGTGGGAATTTTTGCAAGCTGAAAGTTTGGATTTTCTCTCTATTCTGTTCGCCTGTATTCTGTACTTTTTTTGTCTTTTTTTGTCTTGATAAAAGTGTTATTTTTTTTGAATTTCATAATAAAAATTTCAGAATTAAAATGAATTTAAGGGAATTGCAAGAAGTAACAGTTATTATGCCTAATGGCGGCACTACTCAATAGCGGTGTAGATGCATCGAAAGCGCTAGATCTACTTTCCCTCAAAAACTTTTGATGATGTAGCGCCGTTAGACGTTAATTTTTACCACTGCAATGGCTTCTTTACGGGTACCAATTCAAAAAAAACTTCTATCAAAGATGGCAGATATAGCTTGGTCCAGGGATATATAAAGGTCAGTGATAGTAGTGCCCTAATCTAATTCACCGACAAGTCAAAAGTAGCTGAAATATCTTACGATTTGAAAGCGATGAAATTAAGACATTTTTAGTGCAGGAAGGAAGGAAGCTTGATCCCGACTTCACCAATTGGCATTGAAAATAGAAATCTTCGTAAGATTTCACCGGTGTAATGGAAAAGGGGTATTATAAAACGATTTAGAAAGATTCAGCCTTTCAACTAAAAGTAGTAAGGAAAAGTATCCATGATGAAAATTAGACAATAATATAGAATTTAGAGCAGAGGAGAAAATATGATAGAAGCACGAGTTTTCGTCACTCACATGAGGGATCAAATGGAGCATGGCATCACCAGCCAGAGTTCCAACAGCCAGTGCCATAAGATAAGCCATGATTTTATGGTAAAAGGACTTCTTTAAACATGGGATCATGGTAATGACAGCAAGTGAAAGTAAACTGATAACTGTGATGGACAACATACCGTACAACCAAACTAAAGAAGAGATAGGATAGTGTACAAAAACCAATTAGCAAATACTTTAGGTGTACAAATTTTCGCGAGCAAAAGCTTTTGGGTAATATTCGCGAAAGTTTCTGTTCGCAAAAGTTTGTACGCCTGAAGTACGTGCAAAACAACGCCTTAGTTTTGAGATATAGGTTTATCATTTTTATGAATTAAAATTCTTAAAACATAAAATATGCATTTTGATATTTTGGTGATCATATTTTTAGTTGTGAAATACTCATGACATGGAAGAAGATTTTATTCATGCTCTCATGTAAACATTTTACTTTTATAAGGTGAGCGGTTGAAATTTCCTTCATGAAATACCTGACTTTCTGTTCGGAGCATCATCGTGTCCGAGAACGACTTTCGTTGTCCGATGAAGGTGCAAACATTTCTTGCTATCGATTTGTTGAAGTATGGAAGGACATAACTTGACAAAATCTTCACGTGTAATGGATGTTTTGGTTGAATTGATTTCATTGCGACGAAGTAGTTCACGTGGCTTCAAACACTATGAGTTTCAAAAGTGAAAATAAATGACTCAATGACATTCGAGAAAAATTTAAATTACTTTTATTTTAGGGAGTAAAAATAATATTCGGGCAACATTATATATCAAAATATTGCATTTGCGAGTCAGCATAACTCGAACACGCATGGGAACACAGATTTGTTCGAGTTAAGGAAATTTCGAGTTATAGAGTAGGCATTGTTAACTGAAGAAACCATGAATCCTGTTCGAGCTAAGGAGGTATTTGAATTGTAGAGGTTCGAATTAAAGAAAGAATTCCACTGTATTCTTAAATGGGTATATGCTATCAATCCAAAGTTTGCTATTCTCAAAATTAAAAAAACGTCAAATTACTCATATTATACTTGGTAAATGTGTTTCAGATATGTCAAGTTTCGTACCCTATGTTCTTTGGGCACTAGATAATAAGGAACGTCCAAACTAGTGACTATTTGATAACACCTACAGATGTATTTCTGTCAGTTATTTCAAAATCTGGTTGACCTTTTTTTTTGATTGACGGATTTAGCTTGATTGAAACAACGTTCTACCTTATTCTTTGGACACAACAATCATTCGTGACCTCAAGGAGGCGACAAATCAAATCTGATCATGTTGGTTGATATCTAAAATCAGTTAAGTATGGCGGTTTTATCCGCACGCGACTAAATATAATCCAGATTGAAATCTATGCAAGATTGAAACAACTTTAAGCTAGAATTTATCAAGTCTTGCCTACATAATTCAGTTAGAAAAATAATTTTAAATCCAGAAGATTAGTTTTCAGTATTCAGTTGTGTGTTCAGCTAAAGATGAATTTTTATACATTAGAGTCTCTTTAACTCAAATATCTCCTTATCTCGAACGAATTGTGTTCCCAAGACGTGTTCGAGTTACGGAGACGCAACTGTTTCAACCATTTTTAACACTGGAATCGGACGATAATGGTTTGAATCTACAGGTCTAGTAGCTCCAAAGGGATCTGAAAACAAGCTACATTTTACAGAATTAAAAATATATAATCCTAGCATGTGCTTGATCAAATTTGCAGAGTTTTATTGGAATTTGGAGATGCTCATTAAAAGATTTATAATGCATTGAGGAACATTGTTTTGCTATTTTCCGTTTAGGGACGGTTGCAAAAATACATGCGAATAGTTAGTTTGAATTGAATATAGCATCAATGTGCAAAAACATTACCCCCTTTCTGGACACCTAATCTAATATGCCAAAATCGTAGGAAATGGTTTTCCTGTTTGTGTAATGTCAGAAATGATATCAAGTTAAGCCAAAATAGCTTTTGACATTTACGTAACAATTTGATGGCAAGAGGCTACCTTAGAGAGGAGTGCAAAAAAGCTGATTCTTGTCTGTAATAAAGCTGTCAAACACTGATCAATTTACCGATACTGATCTAATTTTGATTTGATAAATCTAATGCTAATCCTTTTAGACGCGACAACATTATGAAAGACCTCAGATCATTTTGTAAAAGAAAAAAGACTCAAGACTCAGTATCAGGCCGTGGTCATAAACGCTGCAGCAATTTTAACCTTGTAAATAACACTTAGGAGTAAAATGTTTATAACCACGCATTCTCGTATTCAAAATGCTAGCTAGAGAAGCCAGTTCCAATCCTCAATTAAGGTGGTGCTTCTAATCTTAATGACGAGGCAATTATGATTCTCTCACGGTCCTTCTAACGACATGTGTGCAAAGATATGACCGTCTTTTTGCACACCAAACAAATATGAGCCTGAGAGAAATCTATATATTACTGCGTGGTATTCTTTTCTATGAAGACAATTCTAGCTCAGGTTTATAATAACTAAAGATTAATGATTACGAAATCTCATTTAGAGTATCCGAATCTCAGCTATATTTAATTATAACGGTTCTATATTCTATAGAAGTCTTTGTTTTATTAAACACAACGGAGCCTTTCCGTCGGGACTGTTAGAGAACGGAACTCAAAAGCAGAAACTAATATGGATTTATGAATTAAAAGAAAACCAACTGGTTCCGTTTACACGGACGGAGTTTGATACTAAGAAGTAAAACAGTAAAACATAAGATTCATAAAAGCTACATTTCTTAAAAGAAAAAAACTGAGCCATCAGTGTGGATAAAATTCTATCATCAAAATAGTCTAGGCGTGAAAACTTTGAAATAGGTAGAATCGAGGATCTTGATAGAATATTCTCAGGATATTATATCACGAGAAATCAAGATTTAAGACTTGTCTCCAAGAGATGACTGAATTTTGCGACTATTATAAAATTGTCGCTACCGTTCTCAATGTTATTGAAAAAAGTTCCTAATTTTTAAGTACTCTTTAGAGAAACCAAACAAAGGGTACTCAGTTCTTTAAACAAAAAATTTTTTCCAAATGGGTTTTAGAGACCTGTTAAGAAAATTAGCTTGGAAGCAAAAAATTCGTACAAAATGGGGCTATAAAAGTAAAGATTGATTATAATTAACTATTTAAAAATTGTTTTTGCTCAAAAGATAATTCAACAAAGTTATAGAGATTTCAGGTTGTTTAATAATTCAGAATTTTTTTCGGTGACATTGAGAGTTACTGAATGGACTAATATGAAAAAAGTTCTGTGAATTGACCTAATTCAATAATGTTTCATAAAACATTGATTAATAAAACGATTAAACCAATTTATAATAAATTTGAGGAAGCTCAGTTCAATGACATGTCAAAATAAAGATTCCAGATATCACAAAATGATTTCCCTGTCTGACAGAATGAGAAAAATATCAGTAAACAAAATAGAACTGAAAATTAAGGAGGAATTTACATAAACCGTTATTTTTTATTAAACCGCAATTGTCCCATATATTGATAGCCTCATAAAAGGTTCTGCATATTGTATACGAGAATATGAATCATTGCAAACAACTAAATCAGTTCCTGAAATAAATGTTAATTCCCTTATTAATTTAAAACACAGGCTGAAAAAAGAGAGAAAAGTATACCTTTCTAGCATGGTCATTCCAATGACTTTTGTGTGATGATGAATTATAAGCATCTGGCAAATTTCTTCTTCTCCTTTGAACATTGTGTGATTCCTCCATGCAGTGTGGGTCGTTTTTATCACATGTTATCTTGATCTCACCAATATCAAATTTTTTAATGAATGTAGAAAATTCGGTGATTGTCATCTTATCGTTGGTAGCATATTTTTGAAAAATCTCATCGAGAAAATATTTGGTCCCTTTACTGTTTATCACTGTTTTTAAACAGTCTGAGCTCAATACAACTACCACACAACAAATCCCAATTGCCAATTTAAGAAAAAACATAATTCAATTAAATTATTCTATAAGAAAAGAAATGAAACACATTTTCACCAAAAACTGAAAGTTAGCTTTAAATAAAGTACCTATAGAAAATAAAAGGTAATTTTGGATGAATATCTTACTTGTTAAGCAGCTACACCACTTAAATTGTGGTTTGAATATTTTTCATGACAATAAAAATACAGTCTAGTAATTGATATTTGTTGATATATTTGATATATTTGTTGTACATCGCAACTGAGGGAATTCCCTGACTGACAACGTCCTGTTGAATAATAAAAAATTCCAGCTGGCAAGAAACAATCAAGTAGATTTCTATACTCATTATAGGGTCAGTGTATTATTGTTTTAATTAATGCTGGAGTTTTCAATCATTCACTGTGACAGGAAAATGTCTATGATTCAGAATAACATTGCAGGACATTGCCTTAAAAAAAAGTCTATACAATGGTGCAATCAAGATTTAGACATTCAAGTAGCTACCACCAACACTGTCCTAACTAAGTGGCTAAAACAACAACCATTTCACCGTGCCTCTAAAGAGTAATTTAAAATTATAGCAAAAAAAGTAATCAAAAGATCACAACTCGTACACAGTTAGATGGACAAATATTAATCCTTAATAACAGTGTTTTCAGTGTTTTTCAGCCAGACACAGCTGTTTTGTCCAGTTTTTGCGCTTTCGGAAGCTCAATATCTCGAGTTAGGTACTGAAATCACCTATACTCGCAATATATCACTAATCTTAATTTTTTGAGAGCTTTCCAAAAATCTGGTCTTCGTTTTCTCAAGCTAAAATTTTCATTAATTTTTCACCCTATGATTTTGGCCTGAGACTGTTGTATTTGTCCGAAAATCACACCAAAGTGTCCTAAAAAAAATTGGCACCCAAGTTATTTTGATTCCCCTACCCCTTAGCTTTCCACAAATGTATAACAAGTGCTTTGACTAAAAAAATCGAGCGATTCTACAAATATCCCACTACTACTATTTCAGGTCTTAAACCAGATTTTTTTGCTTAAATTTGATAACGATTAATTTGGCCAAAAACATCCTGCAACCACCAAATTAAATTCCCTTCAATTTTAATTTTTCCAGCCATTTGCCAAATTAAATTCCCTCTGAAAAAACTTTTTCAGCCATCCATTAAATTAAACCCCCGCCAAAATTTCTTCTTTTAAGGTATTGTGAGTAAACTTTTGGAATATCACCATATCTATTGATATTAAAACCTGTGCAACTAAATAGCCTCCGAAAAAGTACTGAATTTTATTGTGAAGCACTTTTGATATCATTGCCTTGGAAATGTTAAAAGACATGTTACAAGGTGGTGGGTGAAAGATGTGTATTGTTACAAGAACTTACATGTGCAAGGTATGACCCAGACATACCCAATAACATTTTCATCGAAGCATTCGACAGGTTTCAGGCCAAAATAGCAAAATATTCTCTTTTGACCATACATAACATTGCATTGTATTGATGCACTGGCAAAGGACCTTCACGGCGCTCTGGAAATGTCCAGAGCAAAACGTGTCGTTTTTTCGTGCGCCGAGTGGCCCGAAAAGAGTTCGGGCATACTGTGGGTGTGTGTTTGTTTGTAACAACAGCGTCTGCGCGAAAAATGGAGCTTCAAAAATTTAATAATCAAAAAATAGTTCCTTGCATATTCCATTTCATAGCTCCGTTTATTCTTCAGAAGATGAGAGCTTTATATACACTTAGTTTGTATAAATTACGAACAAGTTAACAATTTAGCTAGCTAATCTAATAAACTAAATACTACCATATCAACTTCACCATCAAATTAACATTGACGATAAGATAATACCTGGCTCCTTCACAGAGTTGATGATGTGTGTAGCTTGAGTATAGATATAGTACACAAGTGAAACATAAAAAGCCTTGTGTAGTTCACATAACCCATTCATCTTGATTTTCCAGGGTCGTGTGCAAAAAGATTGATTTGTTTTGATTTTGCTGACTTCTTCGTACGGGTGGAAGAATTTTTTGTTATTCAATCCGTACGGGTGAAAATCGTTTACATCGGGTTAGGGGTGAGGGTCGTGATTGGTTAGGGCCCAGGGGGGGGGCTACTAGGGTTGCGAGCTGACGGGGGGGATGCTGCCCGACTTTCGAACACCCCCCCCCCGGGGTTAGGGTCAGCACTGGAGCTCGAGAGTTAAAATAGGATTGGGAGTCTAGTACTTTAGAATTCTACCCGGAACTCAACTTTAGCAAATTTCAAAATATCAAGGTTGAGCTCTAAAAATGAACAAGTCTAACTTAGAAACATCCAGAAGGTTCAGAAACTCCAGATCAAAGATAGAAAAATACAAGATCTACTCTCACCCGTACGAAGAAGTCGGGACATTTTCGAAGATCGTCAAGAACTACTGCAAATTAGGATAAATTATCCAAATTAGGAGGCTTTTATCCTAAATAGGCCGGAATATTTATCCTAGTTAGGATAATTTATCCTAGTTGGGCTCTGTGAAAAATTCAAACTGAAATGTCATATTATATGCACATAATCAAATATATGAACTTCTTATTAGGGCAGAGTCTGAAAATATAAAACATTTATCCTAACTAGGATAAAATAGCCTAATTAGGAGGCAAAATATAATTTTTTATGTGTAACGCGCTTTTCTCCCGTCATGAATAATAAAGAAATTTAAAACAAGTTCGAGTGAATGAAAGCGTGTCAAAAGTGTTCATTCTCCTTGAAGCAAATGTAAATTACACTGTGTTATATCTTATTCTGTTTATCTAATCTATATCTCTATTATATTAGAACTTTAATAGTTATCATAGAATCACAGATCATAGTTTTACTTATCAGTGCCGTAGCAACTGGGGGGATAATTTTTTCAAAAATGGTTATTTTGCAAAATGCAAAGTTTTTCTTTTTTAATTTGTCATAATTGTCACAATTGAGTGCATTTTCAAGCAATCTATCTAGAGCTCAAATTTTCAAAATTTTCCCCCTCGGGCCAAACAAGGTTGGCCCTCGCGGTGTCACTAAACTTCAGCCCCCCCCCCAATATGGAAATGCTTCCTACGGCACTGCTTATAACTAAGAAAGTTCGATGCTTATAACATTTGGAGTTTGTAAACTACTTCTTAAGAATTGAATAACTTCTGAACGCACGCTAACTCTGAGAGATAAGAGCATACTTTGCTGGCTCTAACTTTCTCAAATTCATACAAATCTCGACGCGGATCTTAAAGTTTATTCAATAAATCAAGTTTTTCTTCCTTTTATCCTAATTAGGATATAGATTTTATCCAAGTTAGGACAATTTATCCTTTTAAGCTAAATACTCGCATTTACCCTAATTTGCAAATAGTTCCTGACTGGTAAAATATTCTAAAGCATGTGTTACATACAGGCTAGAGAAATAACGCGTTTCTGATTGGACAATTACCATTACCTTGAAACTCTAGGTATTAAAACTTACACTTAGTCTACATTTTACGAAACTTCGGTAATTGCGGAAACAACCTCGTCCCCCATGTAGTCCAGGCTTTATTTACGTTAACACTATGATTCGGGTGCCAGAGAATACCCTGCCCCGGGGAGGCACTCAGGCAAAATTGGGAACGGGGACGTGCCGCTGGTCAGGGTCCCTTTATTAGGCTTTGAAGATTTGACAGGGTCCCCAATTTACTAATTTTCAACATTCGTACCTGACAGGGTCGTCTTTTGGTTATTTTGGACAATTTTCAGAGTGGAAATTCGAAAGTTTTTCAATCTTTTGCCTACATTTCGTCATTTTTGCCACTTTTTAGGGTGAATATGCGGGAATTCTGTTTTCAAATTTCACTCCGACAGGGTCCCAAATTTACCAAACATTCATACCTGCACTTTTCAAACTCCAGCGTACGTTCCCGTCGGCCGTCAAGGTCAGTGTTCCACCCCCCCCCCGACCCTGCTGGTAAGGCTGATGCGCCGAGTCCCCCTCTCAGGAGCACTATCAGTAAGTAGCAAAAAGCTGATATTACGCAGGGAACGAAGTTGATGCAGAAATCGACCGTTTTTACTTCGGGGAATTTCGTACCCTGAGTATCAGAGGTTAAGTTTTCAAAGAAAATAGTAACCTCTGAAGACAAATAATAGAAATTTTATCGCGCATGTGTCAATCTAATCACTGTAGAAAAAATCAAAGATGAAGAGCAAATATTACCATATTAATGTCTAGCAGACTGTATCAGTATGCAGTTTACTATTTACGAATTCCCCAGAAACCTCCAAGTGTAGTTGAAATGAGTTTATTTCGAAAGAAATCTTTTACATGATCCCCAAATGTATAACAGTAATTACTAAACTTTTAATTATGGAAATGTCACTTTAATCGAATCGAAATAATAGACAGACTTTATGTTATGATTCTCTATCACCGACTCTTTTTACAAAGCATTGATGACTTTTTGTAAGTTGTGTTTTCAACGACGGGAATAAAAATATCGACTATGACGCTCATCCAAGATCTTGGATGGTCGTCATGGTTACTTTTGTCTTCGCTGATTGCGCGATGAATAGAATCTCGATTCGTCGGCACAGCGTGATTTTGAGCTGTGCTTTTCACGGTAGGAATTTCGGTAATGTTAAAAAATCCTTTGGGTACTCTCGGGGATCCTAAAACTGGTTTGGTATCTGAAAAAGCCTGTCTTTTGTTTATGACCATACAAGGCTGAAAAATGCTGAAGGATGCTTATTATCCCAAGCAAAATTTTAGAAAAACTCTGCAAATCCCAGCCAAAAACAGCAAAAATCAGGAATACATTTTTCGTAGGCTCAGGTAATGCTTAGTATATCTATATGCTTAAATTTTTGCCATATCTGATCCTGGATAAGCTTATAAAAAAATAATTTATCTTTACGTCGACCAAATCTCTGGAATGGGCGGATTTCATTATTAAATTTCGTAATTTTGGCATCGATGGGTCAAAAACAAAAACCGAAGCTCGCCAAAACTCTTTTAATTTTGGAAATCGAATAAATAGGATATCAATGAGTGTCATTAATCAATAATGGGCTAAATAACCGATACGGTAATCTTCCTATTGCTGTTATTTTCTCTGAGTCAGCATATTATTGGTCAAGTGCACGGTCTAGCATGCGCAGTTAAAAAAGTTGAATATTTCTCGTTTCAAATCTAATCAAAGATTCCTGAAAAACGCTTAAATTTCCTAAAATAGATTTTGAAGAATGCTTTCAAAAATAAGTGAATCTGGCTGAAAATAGGCCAGGGGGGGTCATGCAGTTATTATATAAACACTATGACAATTACTACCGTGGTGGTATATAAACCAAAATTTGGGAAAACAGTTACTCCACCAGTGTACTAACTGCTACATGGGTGGTGCCTAAGCCCAAAATTGTCGATTTTGGTAGGGTATGGTGTACTAAGTGAGCACATTTTTCAAGTTTTCACTTAAAATTTTAGGTTGTTAAAAATTCCGGAATCAAAAAAATTCAAAACTTTTTTTTCAAAAGTCAAAAAAAAATCACAAATTTTTTCTTTAATCAAGGCATGAAAGATATTTTAACAAACTTGGAAAATGATTGAGATATTTAACTCTTGAACTGTCGTTAATAACACGTACCCAGTAAAATGGTATCAAAAATGAGGAATTCAGTGAAAAAATTGCCAAATTTGGCATTTTTGGGGGTGGTATACACCAATTTTGAGGGTAAAATCAGTTAGTACACTATGGAATAACTGCAAGGGTGGTGGTGTCTGTAGAAAATGTCCAAAATTGCAGTTATTCCACATAGTGTCAAGGAGTAACTGCAAGACCTCCCCTGAATAGGCTTAAATTTGCTTTAGATTGGAATTCTTAGATAAGTTATAACAAAAGTGTAAAGTAAAAGATTAAGTCACAACTTTTTTTTTAAGATATTTACACTTCATCTTTGAATTTATCGACTCTATTCAAAGTACAAAATTAAAAAATGGCGGGGTACCTACTTATAAAATAAAATTTTAAAAATATTGATCTATTTTTTACGACCACCTCTTTCCTTGACTTGCAGTTGTACCAAACTTGATGATGTGAAATTATAAAATGCCAATGTGTTCGAGTCCTTCACGAATAACGACTGTAATGAAAAAAATATTGAAAATTGAACTTTGCAGGATATTTTATGAACGTAAAAAGAATTTCTTGGTTCGAAATACTTCAAAACGACAGACATATTATTTACTCTTTTTTAAGGATCAAAATAAATTGCTGATGTAAAAGATGCGATTGCTTAAATGGGTTATTCCATTTTATATCCATACAGGTGGACGACAATTTCCAGAGGGTAATCTGGACGAACATTTCCGGAGGGTAATCTGAAAAAAATTTCCAGGGGTTGTTTTTTCATTTTTATAAGGGGGTAAAAAATCATTCTAAAATTTCCAGGGGGTAATAGGCTAATCGTCCACCCTTACTTTAAGGTATAATTTTTATATTTTTCATAATAATTTTTCGAAAGGTGTTTTAGTACATTTTGCCATTTTCCAGGGGGTAACTACACATTTTCAATAATTTTTTTTTGACTTGAAAAGGTTCGTCCACCCTCGTGTGATTTTTTACTGGAATGGCCCAATAAGCGAGTGTTCTTTAGGGTCGACTGCGGAAACAATTCCAATAATTTGTTTCGAATATAAACGGATTTAAAGTCTGTCCAGATATAATTGGCAGTGGAAACAAGAATGCCTGTAACTTTTGACAGTCAAATATAATTATGGAAATTCTTTTTGCTTGTTTTAGAGAATCAAGAGCGCTATATTTCAATGTATTCTTTGTTGAAAAATTCGCGACTTTTAGCGGTTAAATTTGCTATTGCAAAAATTGAGCTTTTTTTCTACTTATGCTATAACGTTCATTTTTACACCAGTGGTAGTTCAACCTTAGGTTAAGAAGGTTGTCAAATTTCAAGGCAAATAGAAAAGTCCTTCGGAAGATATGGGACCCGAAATACCCCTTAGTAGCACTTTTCTGTGAAATATCAAATCTCCAACTTATTACTAAAAACGGGGGTTATGTTATCTTTTTTTAACAGTGCAATTAAAAGTTGGAAAATGTTAAGTGTTGGTGCATTGGTTTATTGGTATCATTGATTATTTCGAAACGAAGTCACAGTATAATTGTTTTTATTGAAAAGATAAGCATGAACTTATATTGTCTTTGTTATTTTTAAGTCATTAAAGAACTTTGCTTATTCCCAAAACACTAAACACAGTATGGCTATGAGGTCATTAAAGAGATCGTAAAATGTATTATGATCAAAAAACTGTGTTATCAATCATATCACTACCCCCGTTTTTAGTAATAAGTTGGAGATTTGATATTTCACAGAAAAGTGCTACCAAGGGTTATTTCGGATCCCATATCTTCCGAAGGACTTTTCGGTTTGCCTTGAAATTTAACAAACTTCTTAACCTAAGGTTGAACTACCACTGGTGTAAAAATGGACGTTATAGCATAAGTAGAAAAAAAGCTCAATTTTTGCAATCGCAAATTTAACCGCTAAAAATCGCGAATTTTTCAACCGAAAATACATTGAAATATAGCGCTTTTGATTCTCTAAAACAAGCAAAAAAAAATTCCATAGTTATATTTGACCATCAAAAGTTACAGGCATTCTTGTTTCCACTGCCAATTATATCTGGACAGACTTTAGTTTTTCTTTTATAGGAGGAACACTACTACCAAGCCAAAGGGACTACTTACTCCAAGTTGCAGTTTCTGTTTGCCAGCAGGCATTCCGATCATTGCGTTGACCTTTGCTTTGATCGATGCACACTAAAGAAAACCAAATATTTAAGTTATGATGATGCCTTAGTGATGGAGAGTTTTGATGATTTGCCAAACATATTTTTTTTTCGCTCAAAGTAAAAGTAACAAGTCAACTCTCTCTCTATTTTTTCTGTAATTCGAATTGAAATATTGGCCCCTCAGCTGAAAAGTCTCTCTCTGTAATTCGAATCCTTTTTTAATACGAAGATAATTTTTGGTCCCTTGAAGATCGAATAAGAAAGAATTAACCAAAGACCTAAAAACTTTGACATGCAACAAGGATCAGCAACAACTTACCGATTCAGACAACATGGCACTGATGGAAAGAGTTTGTCCTTGACACTGCCAGTCAGATTTGTCGGGTAGATCCGGAACTTGTACGCGGAACGTGACGTTTGGTGCATTTTGTCGCATGAAAGCGTCCTCAGGGATGAGGTCGGACTCATCGAATTTGGCTCTCTTCGAAGCCGGTTCATCATCATCCATATTTTGTGGTGGAGGACCTCGCATACCTTGAAGGAAAAGAAAAGAAATCAAATTCAATTCAATTTAATTTCAAAAGGAGAAAGAATCAAGAAACCCGACTACCTATTTTACTATATCATCTTTTTTGCAATAGGTCTGCCTTAAATGTTATTTGACAACAGCTTGTATGTAATAAAAGGGTCTCAAATTTAGCAAATAAATGTGCCAAATTTTCGATTGAAAGTTCAGAAGAAATTCATATATACCTGGGTCATCCATTTGAGGTGGTCTGGGCGGCATCATTCCACCCGGTGGTGGAGGCATCATACCTCCTGGGGGTGGTGGCATCATCATACCGGGAGGTGGGGGCATGAGAGGAGGTGGTTGCATCATACCCATGTCTCCTGGTCCTGGAGGTCTCATCATGGGAGGTGGGCGCATCATCGGGTTCTGTGGTGGGCGAGGAGGCATGTTGACAGGTGGTGGCATGTTGCGAGGCGGCTCCATGGGTGGTGCACCCATAAGTGGTTTGGGTGCTTGAGGATTGTTTTTAGACGGGCCTGGACCATCACCAGATCGGATAGTGACAATAGGAGCGGGAGTGTCGTCCATTGGCCGAGAAGGAGGAGTAGGGCGTGGTGGCATTGGTCGTGGTGGTGGCGGACCAGGTCTAGGCGGTGGTTGCTTCATCGATGGACCAATACGCTCAGCGTCTTCCGATGGCCTGGATGAGTTAAAAAGAAAAAAAACATAAATGACCAAAACAGGGAAGAATATCATAAAGAACATTAATAAAGATATAAAATTATTTCAACAATGAAGCAAAACATCGACAAGGTAGAGAGTCTGTCACCATACATCCTTAACACACTACTTGGAAGTGATCAGAACTCAAACGATCTCCATTGCGGCGCAAGTATGTGATCAAAACTTTCATACTACCAATCAAGAGAATGTGATAAATTTTCTCTAACTCCATGTATCTCTGATGGAAGTATCCATTGGCGTCAAACGAGAAAAACATAAAATAACAAACCACTTACAGTAGACCTTTGGCTTTATGGATGGCCTTAATTTGATCTTCGTAAGTAATGTTGGAGTGCGCCATCTTGGTCGTTCGCTCGATACTTGCAGTATGACCGTCCCAAACTTCTTTTGGAGTCTTTTTCAACGCCTGTTCCTCTCTTCCCCCAATTTTCGACCAATCAGCGTCTCCTCTGCAGCGACTCCGAAAATATCGGAACGCCTTTCCGCAAGTTGTTTCAAAGTATCACCAATATGAACACCTGACATGAAAAAAAAAAAAAATTGGAAACTGTTCAACTGATTTATTTTCTATATATGAGCATACAAATGAAGATATTTTAAATCATTCACGTAAGCATACTTAAAATAAGATGCGCAAGGGTATAATAAGATAAAAAATACTTTAAAAGCCAAATCGGCAAGAACATTCAATGACAACTTATTCATCTGTTAGGTAAATACTATATTCCACAACCATAGTGGGCACCCCCCCTTTAAAAAGGGGGGGGGGGGTTTGAGAATTTTACTGAATTTAAAATAAGGGGGGGGGGCTTGTGAAAAATTTCATTAAACTGGGTTGGCTTGACAAAAGAGGGGGGTTAATTTTTAAGGGGGGGGGCTTGGAAGATTTGGCAATTTGCAAAAGAGTGTTTTCCATTCATTTTTAAATTTCTCAACAATTATTATATTTCCATTCATTTGAATGCAGCAAAAACTCTGTTTCTACAACTCTTGATGGAGTATGTTGCTTTTTCAACCCTTAGTTAGAGATTGTAAGAGTTTGCGCGTAAAAGGTCGAAAAAAAGAGGGGGGTTGAACTTAAACCTGGGAAAAAGAGGGGGGTTGAATAAAAAGAGTGGGGTTGAGGAATTTTCATTTTTAAGAGGGGGGTTGAGTTTAAAGAGGGGGTGCCATTTTTAAGGGGGGGGGGCTTGATACTCCTCTTCCCACTATGACAACACCAACATACATTGTAATACAATTTCGGAAATTTTCGTTCGATCCTTTCAAAACGACTAAAAGGATTCACTTGAAAGGATCTAAATAAGTAGTTACCCTCAGCAAAGACTTGTTCTTGTTGTCGCTTCTCTTCGATGGCTTTCTCCTTCTGTTCTTTCCATCGTGGATCGAGCAATGCAATCTCATTGTGAGATTCCATCGAGCCAACCGGGATCTTCTCACCCGTCAACGGTGAAATCAAATACCTTGAAAAGAGAAAATAATTCAAACATCAATTATTTAAAAAGCCAGTGCAAAATTGGCACGCGTGAACGACCCTTCTCTGATCTGTACAATCAATTATGTTTATTTAGACGATTTACTTTACAAGGTTTTAGGTATAAGTATACATTGAAGTTCGATAATTCGTTTTTTTTAATTGGTCTAAACATAGTATAAGAAAGCCGCGGCTGGAATATGTACCACATTGTCTTCTCAGTTAATTGCTGTTCTATCTCTGTCTCCGAGCTTTATAAAAACATTAAGATGCTCAGTTTATTATTGGTAGATAGTTTTTGAAATTTTTCTCTTCCATTTTCCTTCACAAAAAGTTTTTTTATTGCTAGATATCTTTGAATCTGTACCCAATAGAACACTTGAACTAATTTGGACATATTTTAGGGGTATTTTGTGGAAAAAATATTTTTTCGCCAAAATTGAAATAATAAGAACTATATTCAAAATGACAACTTTCTTGGCAGTTTGAATGATAAATTTTGAAGGTGCTGGCTTGAAACTTTCACAGTATTATCTAGATGTACCTTTTCATTGATTTCTAAAAAGATTTCACTGAAATATTGCGAAGGCATACGAGGCACTTTGTTTATTTTTGAGTTCTTTCAGCCCAGCCATTTTGTGCTTGTTTAAATTTCTTATTGTTGATATTTTCTTTACAATTATCAATGGTATATCAATAATGTCTAAAACAAACTGGGAAGTAAGTAATAACGACAAACCAATAAAATTTACCATTAAAGATGCTACATTACTGATCTCTTGATAAAAAAATAGTCATCAAATACGACAGAGATAGAACAACAGAAGTTCAGATGTTATCATTCCAGCCGCGGCTTTCTTATACTATGGTCTAAATGAATTTGAAATGTTTATGATGAAAACGTAAAATAATTTGTATGTGATCGAGAGATGCAGGAAACATACTTCTCAGGCACACCACCGGGTGTGGGTTGAGGTTGTTTGGAAGCTTTCGGATCATATTTTCGAATATTAACAGGGCCACTTGGCAGGGGTGGCATCATAGGCGGTTTGAAAGCGGGCGGTTGAGCCTCTTCTTCGTCACTTTCCTCATCCTGGATTGAAATTAAAATTTCAAAATTGATTCTCGATACAGTATCGATAAACTTATAGCTCAAAAGAAGATCCACAATCGATATTCAACATGATCACTACGCTTCGTGAAGATGTCAAAATGTTTATCAAAATTAAGAGCTCAACAAAATCCGGAAACTACAATAGCATCAAATCATCTCACCATATCAGAGTCCGCCTTTTCTTTTTCTTGCTCTTGTTGATAAGGCTGATACAGTTCTTCTTCTTCCTCTTCCACGTCCATTTCAACTTGTTCCGCGTCCTCACCCGTGGCCTGGAAAACGGAATCGGAAAATCAGAGAGGAAAGGAACTAAAAAATTTTTTTAAAAAAACTGACCATTGCTAAGAAAATCACTTCACGTGATTAGACATTGTAAATTAATTTCTACGATCCAATGTAGTTTCATAGTTTCGTGAATTGATAATATGCGAGTTGCGAGTTGGTCCTGCGAGTTGCGAGTTGCTATCAAATATGCGAGTTGCGAGTTGGTTTTTGCGAGTTGCGAGTTACGAGTTGATATTTTAACCAAGTAAAATTTTTGAGCAGTGGAATGTGGCTAGCCGTGCAATGTATTTTTTTACTTGACCACTTGCAAACCTTTTTTGAATAGAAGAGATTGGCTACTTGAAAAATATTTCAGGCTAGCGTATATGCTTATGTTATGCTTAGGAAATCTGCAAATCTGAGCCTTCATATGCTTATAAGCGTTATGCTTATAAAAAAAAAAGCATGTATATGAATTTCGCATTTTTGCAGTTTGTTTATTGTCTTTATTTTGCAGAAATACGGTATATTTTGAGGGTAAAGAAATATTTTTTTAGACCATCAAGCGTCTGGTTTTCTGAGTTACGATAGTGAATAGTGCTTATCCATATGAAATAATGCGCGCGAGTGCGGGGTTTAAAAAGCAGCACGGCACAGCACAGGGCGGGGGTTTATTCGTGAGTGTACGTGTGTGTTGATAGCTTATAGCTTAAGGTTAAGCAGCGTCCAGCGCGGAATTCGAAGGTTAACTACTGGTTTTCCCAGAAAAAAATCCAAACTCCCACTGTTGAGAGGAAGTCGACGCCACTCTATTTTTTTCGGTTCAAAAAAAAATTATTTTTCCCGGTATTTTGATTTTATTACGGGTAAACACTCAACTTTCTCAAACATTATTTTATTAAGGCCCGTTCTACACGACACTTTCGAATGTTCGAATGTTTTCATTTCGTCATTTCGAATGTTTTCGTAATTCGAAAAGTAAGTGGCTTTATAAAAATCGAACGCTCAAAACGTTCGAAACCAGAGCGGGGCGGGTCATTGAAGTGAATCAAAACATTCCTCCCACATTTTTGAACGAAACGGGATTTGAGTTAAGCAGATCTCAGTGTGCAGTTCCACTGTTGCGATAAAAGTCTCGGGATTCTCAAAGTAGCGCAAGGACATGACAGAACGAATGAGAGCTATCGAGCCAATGCTCACAAATGAACGAGTACAACTATTATTTCCAATCTAGGATTTTCTTTCTTTATTCTATCGTAAATATTTATTTTACCACCTACTATATGAAATTTTAAGATTCGAATTACACGAGTTTCACAGTATAAATAGTTTTCTATCAGCTTTTATGCTTCCAATACAAAACTTGTCTCCAATTTTGAACCTAGACATGTCGCCCTAACAACAAAATTCTCCACACTGGTTGAAACTCACACATTAATTAAAATTTGCAACTCGCGATTTTAATTTTCAACTCGCACTTTTGATTTTTCAACTCGCACTTTTGATTTTCCAACTCGCGATTTTAATTTTCAACTCACGATTTTAATTTGCAACTCGCGATTTTAATTTGCAACTCGCGATTTTTATGTCTTAACGTGAAATTTTCAACTCGCAACTCGCACTTTTATTTGGTTAAAAAAACAACTCGTAACTCGCAACTCGCAAAAACCAACTTGCAACTCGCATATTTGATAGCAACTCGCAACTCGTAGGACCAACTCGCAACTCGTTTGTTAAAAATCCACTTTATCGATAGCGAACTTGTCCCACAGCAGAAAAAAATGTAAAAGCTTCATTATAATATGTACTATGGTTTAACAAAAGAAGGATAAAGAGAATTTAAATTACCTTCAGTTTTTCAATACGTTCTTCTTGTAACATTCTTGCTCCTAGTTGATCTTTCTTCACAGGAGGTGGAAGATTGGCTGAAATAATTATAAGCAAACATTTATCATTATTCTTAGCCACGGAAGGTCCATGTGTCGTCGTCATACAGTTGTCGTGGCAAATAGTTCTTCATAGGCAAAGGGACAAAAATACATCGTAAAAGCTGAGTTTTTTTTCTACAGTATTTGGACTTTTAAATGGCTGCCTTCAGTTAATTTTTGTATGCAATGAAATGTTAAAACTAAGGATAGCTAAGGATACAACATTCCATTTGAGAGGGGGTACATGATACAAATGATGGGTACCTGTTTCTTCTTCATTGAAATTTACCGTTTCCACGACAACGAAATCATGCCAATCAATAGATGCGAATGCAACTGAATGAAAAAATTGAAAGAATGAATTTGAAAGAAAATTGCCCTTATAGTTTTTTATGCACCGGTAAGAAAGAAGCGAAGCCAAAAAATACCAGGTGTTTCAAAGATAAGATCTAAAGTTTGAGATCAAATTATAATGTAATACCCAGTACGTAGCATTTTTTTTTTCTTTATTGAAACAAAGACACTTGTACACTTAGGGGTAGGGGGTAAAAGTCGGTATCTTCAGATCTTCTTCGCCTGGTGCTTTTTCTGTTCCATATAATGATAGAAGACATTTTAAAAATTATTTTTTTAATTTTATGCATTTTTAACGAATTCCAGCCCAAAAAACTTGCAACCCAATATTATTATTTTGTTGTTTCTTCATAAAATTCAGTACAGCAAGTGAAAAAAATAAGATTTGCAATAGTTTTGACATATTTACAGGCCTGAAAAGGCCAGAAAATGCCATTTTTTCCAATTTTTGCCTGTAGTGCGAATCAGTACCCCCAGGGGGGTTCGGCCAATTTTGGACTTCTGACCTTTAAGATTGCGCAGAATGCATCACAATAGGTTAAATTTTCATAAAAAACACTACATCTCGAATTTGAGCAAGTTTTGGAAAAGATATGAAGAATAAACCTCAAAAAAGCTGATTTTTATAGTATAAAAGCCCCCCGGGCAGTTTTTTGGGCTGGAATTCGTCAAAAATGCATGAAACTATTATTATTTTTTTTAAATGTCTTCTATCATTATATGGAACAGAAAAAACACCATGCGAAGAAGATCTGAAGATACCCCCCAAAAAAGTTACTCTACCCCCTAACCCTATACACTACGAACATATGTTACAAAACATTACTTAAACATAAAATATAGTCCCTCCCCCCCCGCTAGGAACTAACGTTATATCGCCAGAGGTACTAGACTATGTTAAAAAAAAAAAATAAGTAAATAGGCAAAATAAAAAATAAAAAAATCTTGGAGGAGGAAGCTACAATTGTTAGGTAAAAGCCTAAAATAAAGCACCACTAAACCTTCCAGTTTCGTTAAGAAATTCAACAACAGAACAAAGAATAGATTTATTTAGATTTGAAGTCAAACTTTCATCCCCATATAATAAAAGCCGACAGAAAAAAGGAGGGTTAAGTGGATGAAAAACAATGCCTAGGGTCTGAAGTTTGTCGAACAAAGATTGTCTTGCATGGGAATATATAGAGCAGTGCAGAATAAAGTGCTGAGTGTTTTCAACAGAGTTAGTTTGGCAACCACAGAAAGGGCCTAAAGTGTCGCGGAAGCCATGTCTAAATTTATGCTCGTTGAGATGGCTGAAACCGACCCGAAGTCGATTAAAAAAGATTACTCCTTGAATGTCAGGAACGTCAAAAACATGAGATTGCTTGGGTCTCAAAAATTTATAGATTGCTTTTTAGAAAGTTTTAATTGAAGGTAGATCTCGTATATTACCTCCCAAAACATTCCACTGAGATATGCAGTAAGGAAAAAAAGTGTTACGGAGCATTCTCAAATGAGAGCAGGTCTTCAGCACGCTGTGTTGATCTTTTCGTAAAAAAACATAAACTTTTTAAATTCATACTTCTCTCTCTTTCTTTTTCATCTTCAACTTTCCGTTTTTCACGATCCTGATATTGTTGCCATTCTACACGATATTTTACTGTATCTAACACCTGAAATAACAAAAAAGATCTAGAAATTTCCCAAATAAAAATTTTATTTCTCAAAAAGGCACTTAAAAGTCAACCCTGTTGCAAGAAGTCTTTTTCCTTAAAAATTCTTATCCATAATAATGAAGAAAGGAGTCAGTATACTATTTCTACAGACTACAGTAGGGTTGGACAAAGAAATTGGCGGACGGTCAATAAAAAAAAGTATTTTAACACTTCATCCGAAAATGAAAACCAACCGTCTGTTTAAATTGAATATGTTGAAGTGAAAAAAATATTCATAGTTACCTTCCATTGGTCACTTAAGTCTTTTTGCAATTTCTGTGTAATATCCCCAGGTGGTAGTAATACCTAGAGGTAAGAATAAAAACATAGTTCAATGATATTTGTCTCCATAGTTTAGATATTTTTAAGGAAATTTGACACTGCAATGTTTAGTTGAGGGCACTGTTGCAAGATGAGGTGGACAAAATAGTATTGTTAAGGAAAGCAATTCAAAAAACAACTTTCAAGTTTTCAATTGGTGTTATCAGTTATCAGATATTCTAAAAGGTTACCGGTAGATTCTTGCTTTAAAAACTATATTTCTATAAAAAATTACGAACCAATAGTACAAACCTTAGTATATTGTTCAACTAAACGGGTGAAATATTGGAATAAACTGTGTTGTGGTCTCAAAAAATCAAACTGATAATTCCTCTGTTCTCTTGTCATTAGATTGGTCAGAAAACCTTTGCCATTTTTTGCAACGAACTGAGCAGTTAGTTTGACAATGTCCCTGAAAAGAAAACACGAACCAAACATTACCAGTGCTATATTCAAAACTACATTTCACGAAATAAAAGCACCACTGCTTGATGACAAAAACAAGGGAATTGATCATTTTATTAATATTATTTATTTGTTATAAACAGCAAGTCATTGAGTGGATTGTTTAATGGATAGGGGAGGTATCAGTTTGTCTAGAAAGATTGACTGAAATCTTTGTATTGTTATTTTTCTAAAAACAAACATGTGTAGAAAGAAATTAGAAAAGAAATTACAGCTTTTACTTACAGATCAAGAGCAGAAATGGTAGGTGGATCCGCAGTGAACTCGTATGCTGGTGGCGGATCTTTTGGAATGATTGTTTCTATAACTTGTGGAGCTTGTTTCTGGAAGAGTGAGTAGGACCAAGTAAGTACATATGGCATTTTTCCGAAATTCAGAAACCTTTCGTACAAAAAGTTAATTTTTTGACTGATGCAAAATATTTAAATATTTCTAAATTCAAGCAACAAGCCAAATATCTTGTTATCATAATAGAAAAAAACCTAAGTTTAGTGATGAGCTTTTCAAAATGCTTTTTCAAAGTACCTTTGTTTGAGTTTGAGGTGCTTTTTGTGGTTCCTTTTCGTTTAGTGATGCTAAAATATGAACGTAGAAATATGAGAATGAAATTGGAAACTAAAATATTGTCAGTCTACTACAGCCTTATTGGTATCACTTAAACCTAGCAGAAAGTAGACTTTTAACTTCGCTACCTTAATTCAAAAGGGGCCTAAGTCCTGTGAGCCTTAATTCAAAAGGGGCCTAAGTCCATTTTGGTCATTTTGAGAAAATTGCGATTAAAATTTTTCCTTTATTCTGAAACCATTTTTGATGGTAAAGCTATGAAGTAAATGTTTTCTGAAAGCCATAGCTTGAACTTGTTTTTTCAATAAAAAGGCATTCTTTTGGAAAGTAGATATTTTTGTACGTACAAGGTGCAACTTAGTAAATCGTGCAGAGTGGACTTAGGCCTTTTTTGAATTAAACATGAATTTTGAAAAATGTGTGAGGGTTAATTTCTGCCTTTAAAAGTTCAAAACCTGCACATATGACACTCCAAATTAAAGCCACTTACACCTAGATTCAAGATAAAGAGAAAAGACAATCTCAATTAGTTAAGGAAAAACTCAATTAAACTTTTTAGGATGCATGGACTTAGGCCCATTTGCAATTTAATTGGACTTAGGCCTCTTTTAAAACTTAACAAACTTATTTTGGTGGACTTAGGCCCCTTTTAAAACTTAACAAACTTATTTTGGTGGACTTAGGCCCTTTATTGTAAAAATATGATGGACTTAGGCCTCTTTTGAATTTAGCATCACTTTTATCAGAGCTTCAATATGAAGTTATGAGCCTTTTCAACTTTAAAAACTACTTGTTATGTACATCAAAAAAGAGCAAATGAGCCAGAGATTGAGAAAAACTAAAGATCTCAAATTTCATAAAAATGGACTTAGGCCCCTTTTGAACTGGGGGGTACCTGGACTTAGGCCCCTTTTGAATTAAGGTAGCGACTTATGCTTTGTTTGTATTTTTTGTGGTATATGTGCCTTCAACGGTGCAGTGGTCAAACCAATTTTTTTCGGATTTTTTACCCCCTAGATTGACTAGAAAGGCACTAAAATTTGTTAATTAAAAGAACTTAGAATGTTTCTAGAGAATAAAATCACTATTACTTGCTGAATTTAAAACTTTGCAGTTCAATCCTCAAACACAGCATATTTAGCGGTTGACACATTTTGAAGTGTTTCGTGAAATTTAATTTCTTTTAAATAAACCAAAATACTGTGAAATTAAATTCCTAAATATTGTTGCCAGCAAAAATTTCTTCTCTCAGTAAAGGTATCTGTTAATCCAATTTTTGAGACAAACAACACAATTTAAACCTACGCAGATCTGCAATATCAGTTTCTCTGTATTCTTTTAACTTGTGAGCATAATATGCATGGTAAGGGTCATTGGGGTTCAAGAAATTGAACTTTGGATTATCAGCTTCATTTCCACGGATCCTTTCCTCAAATTCCGGACCTGAAAAAACAACAAGAATCAATGTTCTAAAACTCCATATTCAAATTATGTAAAAAGAAAAAGCCGCACTAAAAAATTGACTTACACATTTATATATATAAAGAGATTTTCATAATTCATCTCATTTTGAGAAAAAGATATAGCAATCGTAGAAAGCGATCAAAGTAACTTACCATTTCTAGCTACAAAGTTTGCAGTCCTGTCAACAATATCTGTGAGGGAAAAAACGCTAAGGAAACATAAAACTTTTAGAGATTGCAAGATTCACATCTATAATTGTTTAGTAAACTAAACAAATTATACAAAAATTTTACAATTTTACAATTTCATTACAGATAGATTCGCTAAACTTTCTAAAGGTATCAGAAAAAATTGACTAGATTTTTAATTGAAATAAAAAAAACAATTTGATAATGATAATGACTACAATATATAAATGCTGACACATGAATAAGTTCATGTTAAAAAATTACAAGTCAAAAGACTAACGGACCCTTGAGAATAGCATCTTCTTGTTTCCTCAGGTTTCCTTTGTTTCAATGTTTTATTATAATTTTACAACATTTTACGACCCTACGAATTTTTTCCAACAAGTTAGATAATTTTGTATGTATAGCGGATGATTGTACGCAAGAAACTTAATAAAGTACTACAAAAAATGAAGTTTTGAATTTTTGTTTTAACTACAATATACAGAACAATATAATGGGATAAAGTTCTATTCACCTTATTACCTTTGACAGTCAACCCTTTTTCTACAAAGAGCGATTTTTACAAATTACACTTAAGTAAACGAGATGAATCTTGAAAATAAAATGGTATTTTCAATGAAATTTTTACCCTTTTTTCATAGAGTCTATGTGGTGATTTTGATACTAAAACAATGCAAAAAGGTTTCTAAATCTTTTATTAAAAGGCAAACAATGAAAGTCTGTTTTTCTGAAATCAACAGTTGTAAATAGTATATGTAACTGTATTGTACAAACAAATATTGAAAACATAGGTTACTATCTACCATTTTGCAAAGGATAGTACTAACTGCACTAGATCATACGTCATCTATTCAAGCAGCAAGTGCCACGGGTGGGACTGAAAGGGTTGATATCCATTGGCTTTTCCACAACATAATACTGACTTGAAGATAATATTTAAAAAAACCTTTAAATCATGCAGCCTTTAATAGATTCTTCTAATGGTACAGTGGCACTGTTAAATATATATATAATAAAAACGAAATATGGTTTTAGGAAAAACAATTTGAAAAGATACTTCTGACTTCAGGTGGTGGATAAATAATACCAACCGTAGGTTTAGAATACATTTCACCATCTTGTTGTGATCTCTCATAGATCTTTCCATCTTCTGAAGTTTCTGTTTGAGCTTGTTCAATGGGCACCGCAGGTCCCATTCTAATTTTTTACTTTCTAGAAAAGAATTTTTAAGAAACTGGAAAAAGCTACCAAGCTTTAGGAGGTAGACATAGTAGTGTAGTGGTTATCAACCTTGATTCTTGTCTGGGAGGTCAGGGTTCGATTCTCACTCGGTGCTTATGATTCACTTGGCAAGTGAATGTACCTTTACCTGGATCAACCCAATTCTGCCCAAAAAGCTTTTTTCCGAGAATCTGGCGTCATCACATTTTGGGCATTGTCAATTTGCACATATGTGCAAAAAATCATAAAAATACTTATAAGCTGCTTCGAGAAAAACTGCTAACAGATGGAAAAACAATCAGACACAGATTAATTCATAGGAGCACCATGGTAGGTTGAAAGTGTGCAGAAAAAAAACACATCTAGGGGTTTTGGCAAAAATTATGATTTTAAATTTTATGTGTAGATTATATTTTGCAAATGCAAAAGATCTTAAAAACTTCACAACATAAAATTTTGTGAATTTTTGGAAAAGCTCCCAAAACTTGCAGAATTTAATTCTCACATAAATTAATGCACTTATGTCTAAGGTCACATAGGTGGCTTATCAAAAAGCTTCACCTACTGAGGTACATACCATTTAGGCAAAAATCCAAGTGAAACAGAGGGTTTACCGAACGCATTGATTCATTCATTTAAAAGTGTACCTAAACAGACAATCAAAGCCAACGGTCCTTTTTCTGGGTTTTCTTTGTTTGCTAAACCAATGGTTTATCCAACAGACAACACCATTTGATTTTTTGTTTTGCTAAACCATTATTACATCCGGCATTTAAAATTCAAAATAGTAGCAAAGAAGTGTAAGATCTTAGAAATCGAATTAGCAATGTTATAGCTTCTTTGTTAAACAAGCCCGCACCATTTTCAGTTTGGTGAAACCGTTTGAGTTTGGTTAAACGGTTTGAGTTTGTTAGTTTTGAACATTAATAAAAGGTTAAAAAGCAGCCTGAGACATGAGGGTGTCAGGATTAGATGAGTGATGCTGAAATTAGACCAAATTACCAGTACATATCAACAAGAAGTAAGAGTATTTTCATAAATGTTTTTCCCAGAAAAAGCTTCAGAATAGACCTTTAGGAGAATGTGGCAATCTTTTGAATCTGAAAGAATAGTTTGCTTACTACATATATTAGTTTGCCCTTGCAGCCAGTACAAAGAGGATAAATTATCTTGCCCCAAAGTAACAGCTGTGTTTAAAAGATAATAGATTATATGAGGATATCACTAAAAGATTAAAGACCTTAACACTTAGCAATAGATGTATTGGAAAATGAAAAGGCGCTGTGGTATAAAAAGGCGCTGTGGTAAAGTGGTCATTGACCTTGGTTACTGCACAGGCGACTGCGGTTCGATTCCCACTCACAGCGGTTCACTTGGCAAGTGAACGTTCCTTCGCCCGGGTCAACCCATGCCATGGGAGGGGAATTGGGTAGTCAGTCCAAGGTGCTGACGGGGCGCTCATTGAAAGCGTCTATAGTTGCGAAAATAGGCATCAAAGCCTCCTGCAACTCAACCAAATAGAAAATAGAGTAGAAAAAAAGATCTTGATTCCAAAGTGGGCCAAAATTCCTAGAGTTAATTGTCTCCGTAATATACTGCCATGCAGGCCGGCAAGCAAGAAAACCCCAAGAAAATTAACATCGGGACATTTGGTTTGGTTTTAGAAACAGCCAGAGTGATCAAAAAGAAACATGGCGAATTTCTTTAAAATTGATATTATATATATCTGGAGAAAATTTCTTTACCACAAGTAAACGTCCACAACATACATCACCACCCACCTGGGAACGTCCAAACAATGTTTTTCGTGGCAAGTTTGAGTTTGGATGGCTCCCTTAAATTTCTTAAATTTGACAGACTTTGAGGCGAAATTCAAAAATGAATCATGGCAATTAGAAATACTTTTTCTTTGCAAAAAAGTGAAGGATCAGGGCCCCCTAGGAATAATAGGAAGGTTTAAATCACTGATAGAAATTTTGATAGAACCAATTTTCCAATTTTGAATGGGTGAGGGGGGAAATGAAAATTTGAATAGTAAATTTTCCAAAAAACGGACCTAATGCTTTTTTATTTGATGCAACGATATGATGGACAATGTTATGCAAGCAGACCAAAGAAGGAAGTTAGCAAATTTGAATAAATATAGGTTGTATATTTATCAAATTTTCTTGTGTTCTAGTCAAATGAGAAATGTGAAGTATTATTACTTAATGCTTGAAAAGAAAACTTTAACGATGTAGTCATCACTAAAAAACTAATTAGCATGCTTTCAACAAAGATATCCAAATCAAAACAACATTTCGCACACAAGGAAATTTTTAGTAGACCTTTTTGCCATGAACTGAAAATAAGAAAAAGAACCCGGTTAATGTGATCACCATACTGGCCATCAGGGCGTGCAGCCTCTTATAGCGCCTAGAGCGAGTGTTTGTGATAAATAAGGAAGGGGAAACCAGGCCGACTAAGCAGAGAAATTATTTTTATCACATGATTTGAAGCATAATAAAGTTGTAAAATTTTAATGATGGGCAATGAAAATGTTTGCATGCGTTTTTCATGTTTCATCAGGTTTCATATATATTGTGTAAAATTGCTTATAATTTGGCTGCTTTTTTAATTTGAACAGAATGAAAGAATTTCAATGTTTACTGAACTTCTAGTGTGATGGATGAACTTGTTTGTTAAGAATATTACGAAGGCAAGAGTTTCATTCAAGGTTTGTTTTGATTATTTTACAGATCCTGTGTGGACTTCAAAGGATGGATGTTGATATCTATTTTTCAAATCCGGCATGCAGGAATAGTGTCAGGACCTGCAGACGACCTGGTAAGGTTGGGTATGGGTGTGGTTCCATATCAGATTGGCTAGGAATTGGGTTATTATCAGTTAGGGTTAGGGTTTGAGCTCAAAAACAGCACTCTTTTGTAATTTTCTCTTAATATACACGTTTTTTTTATAAGGAACCTTAACTTTGCTCTGAGCCTGGAGTTCCTTATTTTTACAGAGAATTTCAGCCTCAAAGTACCTTATCGAGTTCCTTATTTACATAGCTGGTAAGTTTGGATAACCATCTCTTACTGTTCCTTAAAACTTGTTTTTTTATTCTCAGCCTGAGCAGTTCCTAAACAATTCCTTATTTTTTGGACCATTTTCAGCCTCAAGTTCCTTATAAACGTGTTCCTTATATAAAAAAAAACGTGTAGTCTGGTCTGTAGTTTGTACAATATAAATAGCCGTCAGAAACACTTTCCTGGCATGAATCCTTGGCGCGGTGGATAAGGTACAATGGGTTTCTAAACATCGGAACTTTGCATTTAGGCGGCCATTGAAAAATTGTTCTATTCGCGTCACCCGCCCGCCGCATCATATTTTCCGCTGATTTTCCTGTGGGGAGACGCGGAAAAAAATCTGGGAAAAGCAATTTGTTCTTTCAAAGTATAGCTTTTTTCTCAGTCGCTCTGGCGGCCATCGAAAAATTGTTTTGTTTACGTCACCACCCGCCCCCGAATTACTGGCATGATTTAAAAAAACCCGGGAATTTTGTCACCTGCCGGTCTGTCCGCATGCATTATTAACATCCTTTGCGACGCGAACAGAGCATTTTTTCAATGACTGTCTTAGCTTAGTGGGTTCGAATCCCCCCACCGGTGTGGCAATTTTTCGGTAGTCATTCAGTCAGTAAGTAAGAAAACATAGAAAATAACTCAAAAACCCAGAAAAGAGACTGGAAAGTACGAAATAAGTCCAGATATGTCTTTTGTCTTTAAGAAGAAGCCACAACCATTAACCCTAGCCTAGCCCCTGTGCTGTGCACTCTGCTGCCTGGGGGGAGCTCCTAAAATCAGGGGATATCGAATTTATTCGATTGCCGAACGGATCGAAGAGAATGATTGAAATTCGATTATCTGAATTGATCAAATGTCAATCGACGTTACATTTCCGTTCGATTGATATCCCCTAAAGCCCTGCCCTGCTGCCCTGCGCTGCGGAAACCAAATATTTATAGATAGAAAAGAAGGCCTTTACAATTAAATCTTCTACCAAAAACTTGACTCTTCAATATACAGAAAGTTAGATTTGAGAAGCAGGTAAAATTCTCTTAACTCGTTGAGATTTAATATCACTTTACACATCCATATCTCTCGCACAATCGCACATGACATGACATGAAAGCAAAAAATGCACGTCTTCATAATTTCACTTTTAGGCTACCATATTGAACGATTTTTGCGCCTTTATCATACGGAACCGAGAGGAATTCTTTGTTTGTGTCTTCCGCGCGCGGCGCGCGCAACATGTGCGTACATCAGTCAAGGACTGTTGCAAACTAGGATAAATTATCCTAATTAGGCGTTTATCTTAAATAGGCTAGAATTTTTTTTTCTCTTTATTGAAACCAAAACACCTGGTCTGGTTCTAAAAAGTCAAAAAGTTTGTTCAGTTTTGATTTGCGCAAAGTACCCTCCTGCGTTCAACATCAACACTACCGTGTGCAGTGTGCAGTGGTGGTATTAGTAGAGAGAGTGTTCGAGTCTCTTCATAATATGTGACAAAACAATGCAAATTGAAATTACTCCAATAGCTACCGTGAAAAGCACAGGTCAAAATCATATATTGACGCTGTGCCGACGAATCGAGATTCTATTCATCGCGCAATCAACGAAGACAAAAGTAACCATGACGACCATCCAAGATCTTGGATGAAGTTCAAAGTTGATATTTTTATTCCCGTCGTTGAAAACACTACTAAAAAATATCATCAATGCTTTTTAAAAAGAGTCAGTGATAGAGAATCATAACATAAAGTCTGGCTATTATTTCGATTCAATTAAAAGTGACACTTCCATAATTAATAGTTTAGTAATTACTGTTATACATTTGGGGATCATGTAAAAGATTTCTTTCGAAAGAAACTCACTTCGATTACACTTGGAGGTTTCTGGGGAATTCGTAAATAGTAAACTGCACACTGATCCAGTCTGCTAGACATTAATAAGGTAATATTTGCTCTTCATCTTTGATTCTTTCACAGTGATTAGATTGACACATGCTCGATAAAATTTATATTATTGGTCTTCAGAGGTTAATATATTCTTTGAAGACTTAACCTCTGATACTCAGGGTATCCAATAGCGTTTGTCACAGGAAAAAATCCGTGAATAATCACGTGCGTGTGAAAACCAATTTCCGAGCATGAATGTGATCCTGCAAAAAATCACATGCGTGTGAAAATGTAATTCACAATCCATCTTTTCTCACTTGTTAAATAGAATAGAAGTGAGTTACTTTTAGGGTATCAAACCTCTCTCTCTCTCTAAGAAAGATAAACAATCCTATTTGTGATTTTAGATCTAGTCAGACACTCCATTTAAGTCGAGAAAAGATGGCTTGTGAATTGCATTTTCACACGCATGTGATTTTTTTCAGAATCACAATGTGATTTCCATACTTTTTCCTGTGTGTAATAATAAGCTTTTCTTAGAAGCTTGAAAAGTTTTGTCCCAGTCTGGAATTCAGATAACTAAGGCTGAAAATCTTCGGCGTACATACACATCGAAGTATCGTTCTGGCACAGTGGCCTAAACAGCATTTTCAAAGTTTGCTAAAGCTTCAATAAAGGATTATTCACAAAAAAGCATCAAATACTCCATAATCCATCGTTTTTCGGCTTTTGTTCCGCTTCTGTTTACATTTTTCTGATCGCTGCTCCCCATCATTCTTAACCATTTTTTTGCTGTAACACTGTTCTTCAAATGTCCACGAGAATGAATCAGTCATAGCATATTCTCATTGGCATGTCTCACTCACTAAACCTTCTGTAAGAATCTCAATGTTGGTACCAGTTTTTGGCACGTTTTGGCGCAAGGCTTACTCTTTGAAAAATAACTTTTGGCGCATGCAATATCCATATAGTTACTGGGTTTTGTCTTTCAAGAAAAGTTTCAATTTAATATCCTTCAAAATGAAGTCACTATATAGGTAGACAATATGAATTAACGGTCAATTTCCTCTTTGTCTATGCCTTTATAATATCAGTAGGGTTTCAGTAGAGCAGCGAATAAACACTGTGTGTGTAACACACTGTCATTGAAGATGTCGTCCATTCTGACAGTCGTACAAGGTTTGATCCAATATCAGTGAAATCAGTGATAGTTATTCATTCAGTAGCAAACAATATCCCTCAACTAAATCCAGTTTTTAGTTTTGAGCAACTACGTTAGATGTTGTGTGCTGATTGTTGTTTGTGAAATGAAAGCTTAGCTGTGTGTACTGGCAGTGCAGAGGAGACGGGACTTTCGATTTCTCGCTTTTACAAATGCTCTGAGTAAAATGAACGAAAGTTAAAAAAATATCACGAAAAAAATCGAAAGAAACATGAATATTTTTCTGGCGAACAACTCCGCTACGTGAAGCAACAAAAGCCCCTTACGGGGCAATTACTTCCAAGTACTAAATTGATTACATTTTTTTACCACAGAACAATAATGAACAATGATTAAAATGATAATAGTAGAACAATGATTGAATATGGACAAAAGTGATTATTGTTGGTGGTTGAATTGGCAACGAAATTCCCCTGTAACTAAATTTATTCGACAATCGTCATTCAACATACTCCCAACAAGAATGCTTAAAGATCCTGTATTATGGTACTTCGACAGTAATTACAAATTTTTTTTTCTTTGTGTACTTTTATAAGACTTGGTTTTATTAATCTTTTATGTTTAACCTGTGTTCTTGTTGATACTTACCAGCCAGTCTGGATTTGGTGTTGCTTACGCCTAAGATCGGCGCACAGCTCGAAAATATATTGGCGCAATGGCGCACAGGTCGCCATAAACTTCTATAGTCGGCGTATATAAAAAATTCCAGTTGGCGTCAGCGGCGTAAAAGAAGTGAGTTCATCCAATATAAAAACTCACCTGAAATCTCACTGGCTTTCTCTGCAAAAAAATATTTCAACATGGCGAATGACGATAAGAACGAAAGCGACGAACAAAATACTTTGGAATATGTAAAAAATGTAAATAGTGTAAAAATCATATGTATAGTTTGTAAAAAAGCAGCTGGAGGGGCACGCATGTGTATAAACTGTAAATATAATGTTCATTTAATTTGTGGAGAGGGTGTAGGCGAAGAAGGATATGGCCTAAATGTGTTGTGTAATTTATGTAAACAAAAACGAAAAGCTATTTTTATTTACTTCTATTTGGAACTGGAACCCAAGCCTTCGTATTTCTGTTCTGTTATCTCAAATCAATTGACCAAATACAACAATTATTACTGTTTCGAAACAGATTATGGCATTAGGTATGCCTTCGATGGTCTCAGTCAGTAACAATCTTGCCTGCTGGCTTTCCTTCCTTTTGGCCCTATTCTGTTCCAAGGGTCGTTATTGTTTTTCTTTCTGAACAAAGAGATAGAAAATAGAGGAGGTTGCACGCAGCTGCTTTAAAGCCGGGCGACTCTTGTTTTCTATTCAATTTCCTTTGTTTTGCAACAAAGAAAAATCGCCTTTGACGCGAGCTGAGTTATGCCGCCAATCGAGAAGGAAGCAAACATGGCGGGTCGAAGCGGTGATTTTTCTGCTGTTATTTTTGTTATGTCTATTCGAGTTATGACTAAAACAACGTTTCTGAGGATCTTGAACCGCTGACGTTTGATACTACAGTTATAGAGCCAGAATACCTAAACACCAGCGACCATCTACCAGTCACCACCACTTTATACACGCCAGTCAGTAATCCACCCCAACAACCCACATCCGAGACACCAACCCTTTCCCAAGTACCAAATTACCTATGGAAAAATGATAAATTTATTAACATCTACAAACAAAAAGTGTCATCAATACTAAATATATCCCAAAACAATGATGGGGACGCTATCGTCAACTCTTTATTTGATTCACTTAAACGTGCAGCCAGCGAAAATGTTGATGATCGATGAAAATCTTCGAACAGTCGCTCCAAAAAGTTGGTGGAATCAAGATCTATCCAAATCACGGAAAACGCTGAATCAAATGTTCAATACCTGGAGAGACGTTGGTTTTCTTAAGGACTCTGAGTGTATTCAATACAATAGATATCTTTTCGCAAGAAAGAGATTCCGGTACCTAGTCAAGTACTACAAAAATCAATCCACAGTGCAATACTATGTGAACATCGACAAACTCAAAAAGCTGAACCCAAAAAGTTACTGGAAGAAAATAAGAATTCACAAATCATCTGACCAAAAGCTTTTCACTGTTAACAACAAGACTTCAAAAGAGGAAATCACAACGGAATTCGCGAACCACTTCCACTCAGTCTTAAATGAACCAAGAATACCACACATCGACAACCAGTCCACCAACAATGAACTCCGTGAGAAACTTCAACAACTACCATTAAGTGAAGATTTCTACATAACTGAAACAGAGGTACAAACAGCCATTAACAAACTAAACAGAGACAAAGCAAAAGACCCATACCTTCTAAAAGCAGAACACTTTATTCATGCTTCCAGCCCTACCTTCATCAAAATATTAACATCTATCATAAACAATATCTTCAAGAACGAAACTCCTCAAGCACTCAGTGTATCAGTAATGGTCCCATTAGTCAAATCATATAACAAATCTTTAAAAGACCCTAACAATTACAGAGGGATTAGTCTTATTCCCATCCTCACGAAGATCATCGAAAACATTATCTTACTCAAATGCCCATCACTGAAATCGTCTTCACTATCACAATTTGGCTTCACAAACAAATCATCTACGACCCATGCTGAATTCTTGATCCAAGATACCATAAACTTTTACAATAAAAACCATTCACCAGTATACGTATGTAGTCTAGATGCTACCAAAGCTTTTGACAGCTGCAACTGGCTCAAACTTTTCGAAAAACTTGATGACAAAGGAGCAGTTCCAAAATCAGTTCTTAAGTTCTTAATAGACTCTTATCTTAAGAGCACTTCGTCCGTCGTCTACGGTGACAACAAATCCACTCCATTCCACATGACCCAGGGAGTGAAACAAGGATCAATACTGTCACCCTACCTTTACAGTGTCTACACCAAAGACCTTATTGATGAACTTCTCGATCTTAACGTTGGATGCCGATTACCCGACGGAACTAATACGTCAATTGTAGTATTTGCGGACGACTTAATTTTAATGAGTCCCAACCTAAGCGATTTGCAACTTCTTCTCGATAATTGCGTGTCTTTCGGCCAGAAGCACAACCTCAAGTTTAACGAACTAAAGACTCAATTTCTTGTATCTGGAAAATACACCCTTGAGTTCCCAATTCTGCAACTAGATGGTAACCTGGTTCTACCTCAAACAACGCTTAAACATCTTGGATTCTTATGGACAAAATCTCCACACAACGGTATTCTCAACTTACAGCAACATGACTACCGTCTTCGCGAGATGTGGGCTGTCACTTCATCACTAGGGACCCTACGCCTAGGACGTCTTCTAGGTCGACGTCGCCATTTTGGATATTTTTTCGTACTGCGCATGCGCACAGGGGAATCACCTTTGATTTCATCACGTCGAGTATCAGTAGACAGCGTGAAAACAACCTTTTTGAAGTCGTCCTTGTGTCGTGAAGGTTTCAACCATGGATAATTCAGAAAAAGACCAAATGAAAAGGTAAATATCTAAAAAATCAACAACATGAAATGGACCCTACAACACGATGTCTTCCTATGCAGAGAGCTCCTTCTTATGAGACCCTATACCTTCAAGCCTGGAACTAAGGAGAGTGGGCATGCTTGGACTTCAGTAGCCAACGATTTAAATAATGTTAAAGAATCAAAATTTATGGTTAATCAAAAGTCCGTTCGAGACCACACCAAACTTTTGCTGGAAAAATATAACCAACGCATGAAAGATCAAGAGAACGAATCTGGGGGGAACAAAGAACCGACTGAACTAGACCAAGTATTGTATGATATTAAGTCTGAATGGAAAGAAGCAAAAGAACGCTATGATGAAATGACCTTAGCAAAAATGAAAGAAATTCAAAATTCGAAAGATGATGCTGACACAATTCGAACAGTAGCATGTGAAAATTTGAGTGCAACAAGAAAAAGGAGAAACAGTAATGATGAGAGCCCAACTAGTAGTAAAATCAAGAGAAATAAAGGAAGTGGTACCCAAGCCTTTCTGATGGCAAAACTCGAATCAGACAACAAGTGGAAACAGCAAGAGCTTGAACTCAAACGCCAGTCCGTTAACAGGGAGTTAGCCTCGCAAAACAATTTTTCAATGTTGTTGGAACAGCAAAGACAATTAAATGCTAATCAGCAAGAGCAAAACAAACTTGTTCTTCAATTGGTGGGAGAACAATTCTGAGCCCAAGGATAAAAAGCAAACTTGAATTCAATGTTAGGGTTATAAACTAATATTTAGCACATTTCATATGTTCGAATTTATTGTTTGGTGTTTGGCTGGGTCATAGAAAAACTATATTTTGCATTTTCCATATGTTTGAATTTATTGTTTGCTGTTTGGGTCAGTTGAACTACTGATGATAGGGGATATAAAATTTTGATTAAAAAATCATTTAAAATAGATTAAAGGACTTCAGAATTTTGCTTCATTCAGTAACAATTGCTTATGATTTTTATTAAATGAAGAGAGAACTAATCAAATGTTAATATTTTCTTGAAAATCATCTTGTCGAAGTGTGTAAATCACTCCTCTTTTCTTTGAAATTTTGATAGTTAAGTTATTTATTTTCAGAACATATTTATTACCCATTACCCATTTTTTCATTTTTTACAAGTTTTATAAATAAAGTAAAATATTTTATTACTTTGAATTGTTAATATTTTAATAGATCTACGTAAAAGTTTTAGAATGTTTATATTTGAAAAAAAAGATATCAGTTTTAAAATTAACAACAAGTTTCTGGAAATAAATAGTTATGTCCACAGTTTAGGAAAAGTACTGTCAAACAGTGGGTGGGTCAATATCGAAGTGAGCTGATGATTGTGAACCATACATGCAAGTTCTAGCATTGGTTAAAAGTGCGCAGACTGTATACATCTTCCCAATAGGTGAAAGCCCTATTTTTAAATTTTTCTTGAAGTCCACGAATTTAAAATAATTGATTACATCACCAAAAACCCATTCGACTCCTATCCTACACTGCTCATGGCCTTATTGTAATCTTTTTGTTGTTGGGTCAGATTAAGTCCCTGGAAAGGCTTTTGTAACTCCACGCTCAAAGGATAAGCAAGGTCTCCATAAATGCAGAGTGGAATCTGGTTTGGCCTTTGCCCCATTGCACGAAGCTGTGGTAGAACGTTTGAATCTGCCAACATCCCACTATCATGGCGTCTTCCCTCCACAGGACCAAACAAGTTGACAATAAGGCCATTAGGTGCTGCAATTGACTGGAATTTCAATGCATGAACTCTCTTATGTCCATTATAGACCACTCGTTGGAGCTCGCCAGGTTTGCATATAGGTCGCACAGTTCCATCTACAAACCCCCAACAGTTATCTAAGGGTGCACCAGCTTGGTGGATCGCATTTGCGAATCTTTGTAAATTTGCTGGAGATAACCAGTTCTGGTTAAAATTGTGAACTTTGTTGTTGTGGATGGTGTAGACAAAGTTGGTCATATCTCCTGCTATCATGGAGAGTTGAGGTTCTGGTCTTCCAAATTTGGGAACCATATCTCCAAATCTGATAGGGTACGAAAATCGTCTTAGCAGGATACACAACGCCTCAACACCATCGACATGAAGTCTATTGTTACACACAAAAACATCCGGAATTTGCAAAACATCTTTTAGGACATATGCGTCATTTTTGTAAAATCTGAAGTCTGCCTTGCACTCATCATCTGTTAGCCTATCAAAGTCGAAATCGTTATTCCAGTAAGGAAAGTTAGGGTTTTTTGATTGATTTAGATCGTATAATAAAGCAAATTCTGCATCGTCTATCATGTCAAATGCACGAGAGATCAGTAAAGCATCTCTAATTTCTCTTAAAGCAGGAATTTTTTATCATAGTTCGATCAACTTTTATTTTTATTTTCAGGAAAGTCCTTTTTCGAAATGTAAACAACTGCGGATTTTTGGCGCGAAAAAAGAACTCTCAAAATATTTCGTAGGAATATAAATTTAAAGGACGCCTTCTACCGGACGCCTTTTCCGACTTTTTCAGATTGACGGCGTCGACCTAGAAGACGTCCTAGGCGTAGGGTCCCTACTAATCTCCGCTGGCGTCCGTAAACTCCACCCAAATCAAATCATCTCACTATTTAAAAGTCTGGTAGTACCGAAGCTACTCTATGGTGTTGAACTCATACATCTTTCAGATTCCGCAAGGATTTTTCTGGACAGACAGGCCAGATGTGCATTGAAGTCAATGTTGGATGTATCGAAATTCTCCAAAAATCTTATTGATAAACTTTAAAACATATCGCAAATTTCATCACTCCTTGACAGCAAAAGGCTCTCTTTACTAAATGAACTAGTAGTCAACGCTAATACTCGACAGTATGTGCTCCATGTCTTGACTCTCAACGAAAAAGACAGATCATTCTCCTTCATCACAGAAATAAATAAAACTTGCATTGACTACAACATTGACATACTTGATTGTACTCTTAATCGGAAATCGATTAAAATCAATAATCTAGATTTAACTGAAGACGTACTCCAACTACGTGATTGCATTGATAACTGGCATATTTATGAATATAGAAATAGGTTCAGGGAGATCCTTGAGTCGTTAATCATTCGCTGATGTTCCCACCTTTAACATCTCATGCCTTTTTTCCACCCTGAGCATAGCAAATGATAACACTCAAAGTTCTCCATAACCTACCTGATAGTATATTAAAAATTTATATAAGAAAATATGAATTTATTGCAAAACACTATATCCTAGTGCATATAGAATACACTTTTTCTCACAACATGCCAGACAGACCAACCCATTTCTCGAATTCTTCATCTCCAATCTATCCTTGTTTTGTTTTGATTCGGCTAGGTCCTACTCCCTATTTTCTCAATCGTCCCTCGCGGTCTAGATTTACTCTCAATTTTTTTTGTCTCTATTATCTTACGCCCTAGGGCGTCGAGAGTGAAGAGGGTTTAGTCGCTACGCCCTCTTAGTTTCCACCAAGATCACTTTACTTCCAATCCTCTTATTGCTGGGTACTGGCTGTCAGGCTGTTTATACATTTAGACATCATGGGGATATAGCTTATTTTTAACGTGTATATACGTGTTCAAAAAACGAAAACATTTTTTATTATATCTTTTTCTTTCCTAGGTACTATCATCGAGCTTTGATTTCTCTGTGTTTTTATCTTTTCTTAACTCAGGGAATCGCCACTTTCAAGTTCTCTAGATAGGTATTTTCACCACCGAGTTCGTCCCCTCGAAGGCGATTCTATCTTTGCAGTCGCGGGTTATTGGGAGGAGCGATCATTCCCTTGGTCAGACCACTTTTCCATACGGATAGGCCCCGTAGCGGAAACACAGTCTGCCCCGGGGAATCATCGTATTTCTCGTAACCCATTTGAGCAAGCCCTACGTAATTCTTCTCCGCTTACCTATTTTCCAGAGAAAACTAGTTTTTTTTTTCTTTTATGTTCATTATAATATATTTCATCAAAACAAAAGTTGTAACGTGTTTTTTAGATATACCGGTTTACTGGTGATTAAAGAGAAGGAAAAAAACAAACAACAACATCAGATATTGATACCAGTGGTTTCGCAGATTGTGTTGATGGAGAGAAAATTTCAGAAAAGAGACCGTGGCTTTGTCTAATTATTGATGCTGAAGACTTTATATTTGTTATTGATTGGTTTTATTGAATTGGGTGAAATAAACGAGGAAATCAATAGGTTGGAAAGGCAATGTGACGAGGAGGGCCAACAAGCAAGATAATCAGCCTCGCATGTTTTAGCTTTTATTGTACGAGGTATCTACACTGGATTACTTTTGTTTTTGTTTTCCCTACTGCCATCTGCTTCAAGTGATGAGTTATTTCCTGTTGTCTGGGAGCTGTTGAAGTATTGGAATATTTGAGTTTGAAAGTCAGGTGTTTGGTATCTGATGGAGCTTCTACAAACCGTTAATTTTATAAACTCAAAGAATAAGGAAGATAAAGTCCATTTCTTCAGCATTAATCTATGTGCTTTGGATAGAAATAAGCTCTACCGTGAGATTGGGTAACTTGCATCAGTGGAGGCAAACATGCATAGCCCTCAAATAAAAGACCTGGCTGGTCATCAAATTACAACCACGCAGCTCTACTCTACCATTTTTGTTTTGATTTAACTTTGTATTTTAATGACTAGCCAGGTCTTTCATTTGAGGGCTATGCATGTTAGCCTCCACTGATGCAAGTTACCCAATCTCACGGTATTTATTTCATTTGTGAGGACAAAACAATTTTGAAAACTCTCATGAAAATAGTACACCAAAAATTTTGTAAGTCAATGGTTTGTCTATTATTTCTGGAGGAAATACCTTAAATGATATTAATGATGATCTGTTTGAAATATTTATCACTACCAGGTGTTGAAATTCAAAAAAAATGATTGAAATTATACGGTTTAATTCCTTTCCTTTTAGCTGGACAAACACTCGATCAGTTGGAACCATTCTGAACCATTTGGTACAACTCTGGGAGTTCGAGAATACTAAAATCCCAGGGCATTATACATGATCAAATTAGCAAGAGAACACATCAACTAAATATGATGAACGTTTAAACTTGCAGCTCAGGTAACTTAGATGATTACCATATTAACTCAAAAAATGTGCATATATGTTATCTAATCAGGTTAGGTAAAGTCTGAGAATTAGGTCTGTCTGAAAATTAGGTCTGTCTGAAAAAAAATGGCCTTTTTATGACAATAAAAATCCCATGATATGTATTCAGTTGTTGTCAATGACATTGAAATGACTATAGCTACAAGTCTGGTCTCGATAATTTTAGTTTGATGACTAGTTTGATATAAACAGAAATTTTGAATAATTTTTCTGGGCTCAACATCAAAACTTCTTGAGTGGCTTTTTCAGCTGTGAAACACACATATTGAATGTTTGGATGGTGACAAAGACTCTAGCTTATTTTCATTATTTGTCCTGGATTCCTTTTGAAAGTTACTTAATTTTTATTTTAGTGTCTCAGTACTAGAGTCACAAGGTTCACTTGTGACCAAATTATAACTTTTTATCATTTTAGTGGCTGACAGATACATTTTTGAAAAGTGGGAAAACAGAGGCACCTACACCTGGCTTGCAAAAGAAGAAAGAAAAAAGGAGACTGTACCTGGCTATTCAAACTGTTGAAATGCTGCATGCAAACTACAGGTTTGTTATGATTTTGCATTCAAAGGTTTTTTAGTATGAAATAGTACGATGTTAATTTTAAGCAATCAATGTTTCTGTGAGTGCTCCTGGCCTTGCATGTTTTAGAGGTATTTTTTTTTTTGATATAGAAAACCGACATTTTCTCAGTCTTTTATTCTTTCAATCAGACCTTTTTAACTTTTCATCTTGCAGGAGCTGCTTGTTGAATATCCTGGATTTTACATTTTGGATCATGGTCGTCTTAGTCAGCCAACCTCAACTTATGTGGGCAGGTCGTTCTGATGGTTTTTTCTATTGTTCAAATTATTGTTATTTAAAATATTGTTTTTTTAGATTTTAGCTGGATTTGATTTGGATAAATTCCACATATTTTTTGTGGAATTTCGAAAAAAAATTAATTAAGCAGAAAAAGTAAATAAACATACATAAACGACAGAAAGGATACCTCTTACCTTTACACTTGTGACAAATTATAGATCTCAATATTTGCTAGTTATCTTTTGACGATAGTTCATTATATGATTAAATTATGTTAATATATTTTATATATTAATATATTATGGTTTTTGTTGAAAGACATACATTTTTTAGCTGATAAAAAAAGTTAAAATTGACAACTGGTGCTAGATTTCTCCCTATACTTACCTTACCTTATTTGCAGCTATATAGACTTTCATTGAAGTAAACCTTTCTTTAGAACGTGAAAAAGTGAACAATATATTTCAAGAGAGCTAATATCTAAGAATAAAATTCCAAAAGACTCGAGCTGTCAAGGAAAACAGCAGTGCAGCCATTTTTTCATATTTGTCTCTCTGCCCGTTCTACTTTCGTTTTCAAGCACTTTTTTACGGCATTGATTATATCTTTTTGAATAAAACACCGATTGTTTCAATTTAGCCGGTTCCGTAAAACTATTTTCTATCTCTTTGTTCTGAGCGAATTGAAATATGATTATACATGTTTACATAAAAGTGCTCCAACTAGGTATCGACCAAATTAGAGTTTATTATGCCTATAGTACACCATGCTTAGCTGATTAGATGAATACAATAGTATAAATGGTAACCCCCTGTGTAAGTTTTGTTCCAATGGGCGAGTTACCTTTGGGACCATTCAAAAAGTACGTACGCTCGAAAATGGCAAATTTTTGACCCCCCTCCCTCCCTTGTACGCTTTCATATACGCTTTATATGTACTCCCTGTCAGCGTAAACTTGTAACAGTAGAATCTTTTTCTCTCAAAAAAGACAGTTTAGGAAAAATTACGAGCGTACGTACTTCTCCTCAAGGAGGGGAGGCTCCCCCTCGTACGCTTTCGTACGCTTTTGGGAGTATAACCCCTCTCGAGCATACGCACTTTTTGAATGGTCTTTTCTGCAAATTATCAACATAAATACACTGGCTGGCATAAATAATTTCTTGAATCTTCCAAAAAGAAGAATTTTAATTTTGTAGAAATAACTATGGGCGATGCAGTAACTACAACAAGTTCTGTCGAACCAAAACGAAAATACCCAGATGAATGGTGGTTAAAATTTCATAGCAAGGCCATCCCAGCCGAAAAAAAGCTGAGAACAGAGTTGCCCAAACAAAAAGAAAAATCAAAATATTGTTGTTTGGAGTTCATAGAGTTGTTACCAAAAGTTAAAGAGAGAAAACAATCCACCGCTATGCTCTGCAGATCTGACACTACGAGCAGAAGTAGACGTATTGAAAGATGGCACAAAGTAAACAAGAAATGTACTATTGTGCCGAAATCTTCGCCAGAGGCCCAAAAACTTCTGTCGAAACTCAAAATTAATAATTCACCTGAAACACAAAAAAATTTAAACCTTAAAATTCTATTTAAAATTTAACCTCTACCTCTATGTTTTCTCTTTCGGTTTACTTTGCTCACTATCGCTTGATACCCCTTGATAGTACGCTCTGCGATGCTCGTAGTAGCAAAAAGGGCCTTTCCCTCCTTGACCTCGTTTGCACTCAGCGCTTCTCCTGTGGCTACATCCTTTGGCTGCGCCTTTTTGAAAGGTAACACCATCTGCATATGCGAGCCATCTTGCTCGGCCTGAGTAAACTCGACTATTATTACCGGGCCTTCATCTTCGCCTGATAAAATTAAGGGAATTAGTTGGTTCCCATAAAACACTCCTGAGTCTGTGAAAATAAGTTAGAAGTGTCGTAGAAAAATACGTTCTTATTGCTCAGGAGAATAAAGAAGGGTAATTTTTTCAATCACCTGTTTGCAACATACGCTCTTTTTCAAAAGAAACTCTTCAGGTTTTTATATAATAAATTATGTAGGGGGAAATTTGTTCGTTTTTTTGAGGTCGCTCGACTTTTTTAGTCAAAGCACTTGTTATACATTTTTGGAAAGCTAAGGGGTAGGGGAATCAAAATAACTTGGGTGCCAATTTTTTTTCGGACACTTTGGTGTGATTTTCGGACAAATACGACGGTCTCAGGCAAAAATCATAGGGTGAAAAATTAATGAAAATTTCAGCTTGAGAAAACGGAGACCTGTTGTATATTTTTGGAAAGCTCTCAGAAAATTAAGATTAGTGATATATTGCGAGTATAGGTGATTTCTTTACCTAACTCGAGATATTAATCCTTAAAAACAGTGTTTTTCAGTGTTTTTCAGCCAGAAACAGCTGTTTTGTCCAGTTTTTGCGCTTTCGGAAGCTCAATATCTCGAGTTAGGTACTGAAATCACCTATACTCGCAATATATCACTAATCTTAATTTTTTTAGAGCTTTCCAAAAATATACAACAGGTCTCCGTTTTCTCAAGCTAAAATTTTCATTAATTTTTCACTCTATGATTTTTGCCTGAGACCGTCGTATTTGTCCGAAAATCACACCAAAGTGTCCGAAAAAAAATTGGCACCCAAGTTATTTTGATTCCCCTACCCCTTAGCTTTCCAAAAATGTATAACAAGTGCTTTGACTAAAAAATTCGAGCAATTTTACAAATTTCCCCCTACTATTACCAATTCTGTCTTACATTGCGAATCGTTTGGAAGGCTTCCTGTTGCGTGTCATTTTGATCACCCAAGTCGCGAAAATTTTTTTCTCGTTAAATTCGCGGAAAAATGTCCGAAATTTCGGGATTTTCCGACCTCGCAAAAATTTGTACCTTCTAAGTACCCGCAGTTCCGATTATTTTCCCCTTGACAAGGGGCTATCAGGTTCTTAGTCCGGAAATAAGCGGTTTCACGGTCCTTTTGAAAATTAGGCTAAATTTGTGACCTGACTTGGGTTTCTCGAGAGTGCGTTAGATTGTATGAATGAATGAATTCTTTTCTTTCGTTTGCGGATTTACAATTGTCAGGGAGGGAGCCAAATCGCAATTTCAAAGTGTAATTATCCAAAAAGCAACCGAAAATCGACTATCTTAAGTGTATTAAATTTTGGCGTCTACTTAATTTGGCGGTTGACTAAAGAGCAAATTTCGGCGGTTATTTAATTTGGCGGGTTGGCTAATATTAGGCCCTTTAAATTAAACATTCTAATGGTTTTAATTTAATCCACGCCAAAATTAATACAAGGTCTGTGCACAAGAAAGAAAAGTCTATCACCAAATATTTTCATTTTAAATTCTTTCGAAAAAAAGGTTTTCCAAATCAACTAATCCCGATTATCTTTCGATTGAGCTACCTAAAGTGGATTAATTTTGGCGTGGATTAAATTCTAAATCCTCATCAAAAGTTCGAAAATCAGTCATTTGCCAAATAGAATCGAAATAAAATGAGTAATATGTGAAAAATCACACCTCTTTAGTATACTTAATAGTGTAATACCTTTTTTAGTGTTTGCAAATTCTCAATTCGCCCAATTCTACAAAATTGATCAATCGTCAAATCAAATCCTAGCTAAAAATCGCATTTTGGGCAATCGCCAAAATTAATCCACCTTAATGGTGGCCAGGGGGGATTACTTAGGCAAGTGAAGGGTATGGGTATGTGCCGCCCTTAAGGGTACCTTTTTTGAGACCTTGAAGTCCATGTAAGGGTCGGAAAATGATAAAATTAAATCTCAGTCCCACTAAGGATCGAAAAATAGGAAATTTCAACTTATTGCTTCTTCAAAGATTGAAATTTGGCAAATTAGTAAGGGTCGTAAAATTCGCAAAATTTCCAATTTTTTCTCCTTTTTCAATCCCGCTAAGGGTCCGAGGTTCGAAAGTCAGGCAGCACATCCCCGTCAACTGGCAACCTTAATACCCCGTGCAAACGTCATTTATTGATCACGTTTAATTTATCAAAATGTAGGTATTGCAAAAGTATTATAGACATGCTTTATATGCTATATTGAAAAAATGTTATAACTTTACGACAAGAAACAATATTCAGGATGGTCCAAATAATAGGCAAACAAAGTCTTTAGAAAAGTGTAATGGGCTTTAAATTTAGGGGATATAGTGGAAGAAAAGTGAAAACAAATAAATGAACTTCTATTTTTTAAGCAGGTTTCCTAAATACAGTATAAACAAGGTCGATCTTTTAAAATATCATATGATGGTAAATGACTAGAAATTTGGTTAAAATTGTTCAAAATAGTCTACTTTGCCATAAAATATATCTACTTTGCCTTATAAGTTAAAAAAATCTAAAAAGTAAATATTTTTACATAAAAATTCTTTCCTGGAACTGGAAATAACTCTAGTAAATAAAATTTTCTTTTTTTAATACGGGATAAAATGTAAACAAAAGACCTACATGTTTCAAAAAGAATCTTTCAAGTACACTCTTTTTTTTATAAGCATACGGGAAAATTGGGTCAAGGCTCAATATGCTTAGCAAAATTTCATTCTCAGCCTTAATTTATGCTTATTTATATGCTTAGACTTCGATTTGTTGATTCTCTTTGACTTCATGAAAATTTTTAAGTCGGAACATTGATTTGGCTCCAAGAAATGAAAGTTTTCTTTGTAATTTGGCACCACAAGCGAAAATCTTTTGTCTTAAAAAGCTCAAACAGCTTTAAAAGCAACCCTAAAAAGGTCAACGATTTAAAAAAGCTACACGCATTTCAGCTTGGAAGTATGTTATGCTTATTTTTTAGCGAATTTGAGCCTAAGTATGCTTATAAACGTTATGCTTATAAATAAAAAAGAGTGTATCCTACTTGCTGCTACCAGTATAATACAAACAACAGGGTCGATCTTGATAATATAATACAATGGTAAATGGCTAGAACTTTGGTTAGAATTATTCAAAATAGTCTACTTTGCCATAAAATGTATCTACTTTGCCCTAAGTAAAACAAAATCTAAGAAGTAAATATTTTTTACTTAAATATTTTTTCATGATATAAATTTCCTGGAACTTGAAATAACTCTAGGAAATAAAATTTTCTTTTTTAATAAAGGGATAAAAAAATGTAAACAAAAGACTTAAATGTTTCAAAACTGGGTCGTTGTAAAACATGGATTAGCTCCATGGAGTACTCCAATGGAGTACCTAATGGAGTACCCCCTAAAATACCTGTCAGAGCGATGAATATCACAAATTTGATAATCAACCTTTTCCACCAGCTGTAAACTTCCAATTTATAGCAATCAAAAGAATTTCTCAAGTATTGGTTTGTGAAAAAATGGCTACCATCATTTCTGGCAGTAAAGCTCATATAGCGCACGCTCTCTGCTTAAAAATCTTTGTTGATTCTACAATTAACAGACCAGATTTAGCTTGCAGCATAGCTCTGATATATCAAACACTTTATATTAATACATATAATATCAGTGTAATTGTATATAGTATTATGTGTTATATTATTTATGTAACACCAGTAGGGCACTAGAGCTTTCTTAAGCAATATTTTTCTTTTGTCCTTTTGTCAACAGATTGACTTTTTTAAAGAAAATATTGTGACAATCATAGAATATATAGCTTATCAACCCATTTCCAAAAGGAATTTCTATCATGCTCAATATGATGCAGGTTGTATGACTGGATATGAAATGGCAGTTGGGGACAGTCTGAGAGAGAGGTTACAGAGGGGTTTTAGAGCATTAAATTATTCATTGTCATTTTATTAACAAAATACACTTCAATTAACAAAATAATAAGACAATCACAATAAATGGAGTCCGCCAACTTATTTCTTTGATATGAGAATTTCATACTCAATGTGATGCAGATGACATGAAAGGATATAAAAAGAGACCAACATGAAAGCCACATTCTTGCTACAGAGTGGTTTTAGAGCAAATACAAAATTATACAGGTCTTTATTTTCCTCTCGCGGCGATCTAAAATCTGGTCTGCAATATTTTTAGAGTACTCCAATAGGTACTCCATTGGAGTACTCCATGGAGCTACTCCATGTTTTACAACGACCCTTCAAAACTGATCTTCTAAGGATCCTACTTGCATGCTACATTATAAGGGAAACAAATTTTAGCAGTGTTTGTGGATTTGGGCCCAAACCGCAAAACTTAGCTCCTGTAAAATTTCTCAAATGCGAAAAAGATTGAATAATTAATAGAACGGCTCTATTTTTCTTTCAAGTGAGAAATCCGCAAAATTTAAAGTTCCTGTAAAAAATCTCAAAACTGCGAATCGTAAAAATTAGTTCCCACAAAAAATAGTTCCCTTGTGGTAGGTTTTGTCCAAACACGAGCAAACATGAGTAAGTAAACTCCAAATGACAAATGTAAATTAGTGTTTGGCAAGCAAAATTTAACGAAATATAAATTTTTTGCTATATCAATAATAAAACATAAAATGTGAGATGCTAAAATCAAAAAGTAAACAAAAAATAACTTGGTCAAACTGTGAAAAGGAGGTATCTTACCCTCACCCATTGCATTTTACCCAATTTCATAGTACAACAGAAGATCCTAGGTCATATATGAAGAAATCAATCAATAAAGTTAACTGTTATTATATGTGCTAATTGATAAGTCATACTCCTTATTTCTTTCCAACATACTTGCACCATTCATTGCAGACATGTGCCTTCAAAAATTTCTGAATAAATTCTTCACCCCAATTACCAGAGCAGAAGTGCATTTTATTTGAGCTTTCATCATATGTGTTTTTGCTTGCTATTTCAGGGTCACTCAGCGTAAAATTGACTCCTTGAAGATCAACAACCATTATTGTTTGTTCAGAGTCAATGCAAGTAAAGTGTGCGAATGTTTCAGCTTTTTTCAACTTGATTTCATCATTAACACCTTGATTTATTGCTCCATCATTATTCACATATTTGACAAATTCACCTTCAAGATATCTTTTTTGCCATCATGAAACTTTCCATAGAAGAGCTTGGTATAAGTGAAATTTTCACCAAAGTCCTGTGGGACTGAAAGAGCAAATTTCATTGCCAAATGCCTGGCAAGCGAATGCATTTGGACCGTTTTACGTGCATGTTCTTCTTCTGTAAAGGCTCTTTCAGTCAGAACATTGACTTTATCTTCCTGAAACATCTTTACCACATATTCCCCATATAATTTGTTGTAAGCAAAGGCTTTGAAAACGTCACGAAAGCCTCCATGATCAAACGGTTTGTCCTCTAGTGACATTTTAACTTCAATCGCTGGGAGCCATCTCTGAGATGCAACACTAAACTCTTCTAACATAAAAACTTTATATTTTGAAGAGTTTGGTTCCATGAACTGTAGGACAGATTTTCATTATTTTTGACGGTGGTAATGACTCGGGTAACTTAATGCATGTCCCAGAATTGCATTAATTTTTCCGCCCCAGTTCCAGTCCCTAAACTATAACAAACTATACATTTTTGGAAGCGTATTTGGATGTAGAATACCGTATTCGGTGTAACTTAAGTTCTTTCTCAATATAATTAAAGATATCTTAAGAAAACCTGATTATGACGTCATGATTGATGACGTCATAAATACAAAAAGTTGAATATCTCGAGAAACGTAAATCAGAACTTTATGAAATTTGGACCAGTGATAAAGTACATTTGAGATGTTTCAAAAAGTTTTGAAATTATTTTTCAAAATTAATGACGTCAGCAGAAATTGTAAAAATTCGAATTTTTGCGATAAAATGCTGACATCAGCAAATTTTCAAATTTTTTAAAAAGAATTCTCCTCCTCTTGATGAGTTCTATCATCGGTTCAAATTTCATAAAGCTTTGAGTATTAGTTCTTGAGATATTCAACTTTTTAAAATTATGACGTCATAAATAATGACGTCATAATCACATTTTCTTAAAAAAACTCAAATTCTGCTGAGAAAGAATTTAAGTTACACCGAATACGGTATTCTACATGCAAATACGCTTCTAAAAATGTATAGTTTGTTATGGTTTAGGGACTGGAACTGGGGCGGAAAAATTAATGCATTTTTGGGACATGCATTAAGTTACCCGAGGACACCAACTTCCTATTGTTGATTTTGTTGTTGATTGTTTACTACAGGCAATCTGCTTGGTCTGCTGCTTGGATACGAACGCATGGGTATGTTCCTGGCACCTGCTGCACTAGAGTAGGCACTTTGAGCAGTGGAGGTTTTGGCACGCTTCATCGCTTGTGTTGGTTGTATTATGGAAGATTGGCAGTTGGAAGCAACACCTACTTTTGCCACAAAACGAATGTGCAAAGGATCAAACTTCTTTATCTCAGAGATGCATGTGTATGAAGGGCCACGTTCACCACCAAGAATATCAATTTCCTCATTTGGCTTCATTTAGGATCTAAAGTGTTCTTTGCATGCCGCCTTGATGTTTGCAAATGTCAGCTCTCTCCCATTCATTTTGACCAAAACCATTGGCCCGTTTCTGGTGTAAGTTTGAAGCACTAACTTTTGTTGATAACCTTTGTACAGTCAGATTATCAACAGAATCAAATTTCCCATTCCTGCTGCTTGTTCTTTTATCTTTCAAGTTGTTAACGAATGCGTTGTACTGGGGTTTGTTACCTTTATTGCTGGGCATTTTTATCTTTCCTTTCAGACAGCTTCTTCAATCGTGCACAGGAAGAAGAAAGGAACGAAATGGACATGCACATGTAAACATAAAACACATCATTTGCAACGGTAGCCGATAAATTTTCATACGGTAGCCGACAATTGAGAAGAAAACTATACGACATCGGCAAATCGTATCTCTATGGCACCGTATGCCACTCATTGGCTATTATATCAATGGGCCACGAGAGAAAATTAAAAAAAAAATATTTTATTATTTTTATTTTTTTATTTTTATTTCTTTTTTTTTTGTTATCCTTTTTTTTGGTATCCTTTTTTTTGTTTTAGTTTTATTATTTATTCTTTTTTTTTCTAATAAAACTTTTTTTTTTGTCTTTTTTCAATAAATTTCTTTCTTTTTGCGGAACGACCGTTTTGAGGGCGCAAAGCGCCCGAATAGGGAATGTAGCATCCTTTCTCTAGATCTGCGCGTGGCGTAAAAAAATCTGTATCTGTACGAAAATTTCTGAAAATGAGCCGGTGGGATGGCGAAATATCGACTTTGCTTCATGTTGGATGGGGTTAAAATTATTTTAGCACTATTTGAAGTATTTGTTTCATAAATTACTTATTTTAATAGAATATAATCTATGTTTTGAGTATCATAATGTAAGATCTTTTTTGAAAATTGCAACTTTTGTACAAATAATAGTAATAGTACCAAAACTTTATCTCCTTTGCTTTTTTCCCGCTTTTTTCCAGACGTCTGGGCCCAGTCTTTTTTTCTGCGTTTCATTTTCAAAACAACAAAGATTAGATGGTCCTAAAAACTAACTTTGAGGTGCATGCATCAACTTTTGGACTGATTATGGCCCATTGAAAGGTCATTTTTTTTTCACCTTTATAGTTTCAACTACCTTTGGGATGTTACATTAGTACTTTTTCTTTGTGTTGACTTTTTTGTATTAAATTGGATTTCATCTCGCAAAACAAAATGTTTTTTTCTCGGCGCCATGTGTTTCATGGATATCATATGGCCATGTTTTCTTTCCACAGGCTTATTTTTATTCATATGGGTCGTGTGTTTATTCCATTTTACTCTAACTATAATTATTTTCATCTCTTCTGTCTTCAGGGTTCAGGTGAAGGAGCTTGATTGATGTGATGGGTGACTTTTAACTACCGATCGGCCAACTGGCTGAATCAGCAGTGTTTCAGAGTTTTGGTGGGTGAACGTGCACAACAAAGAAGCAGCATAAAACCAAAATATACATAGCATTATGACTGTATGAACAGATTGTGATTGATGGAGAATAATAAAATGGTCCTGCTGAATATAAATTGTGCCAGTTCCATGTTATTCCGTGCAATATGTTTACGAGACGAAAGAGAAGACTGTACTGGAAAGCAGAATCAAAATGATAATTACTAGTTGCTATTGTCGTCATTGAAGATTTCATCAATATTTATTCGATAATGGAATCGTTTTGATTTGGCTTGATTGGTTGTTGATTCTTAAGAGATTTTTGTTTAACATTGGAGCTTGATCATCATCAATTAGAATAATGCCGATTTATATTTGTACGATAAAGTGATAACAAAAGTATGATTGATGACTTTAGCCCAAAAGACAACTTAAATGATAAAAGTACCTATATGTTACTTTTGATGCTAGCTAGAATATATTTTCAAACAAGATATCTTTCACAAAAAAAGTGTTTTTTACTGGCGAATCAACTTATATTTTCATAAACTCTTTTGAGATTGTAGATAACGCTTGTTATTATTACCGCCTAATAAATAGCAATGGCATTACTTTAATATACTTAAATGAATTATAAAAGTTTTTGAATTTTATTCTGCAAGGCATGAAAAAATTAGTTTGGACTGGTTTGGATTGATTTTATAAATGAAACATTGGGAACATCTTTTTGCCGAACACACAATAGTATTCAGCGATCTTATCCAAATATTACTCTGAGCTCATCTGATTCTAGCTTTGTCAAATCTCTTGCCTTTACTCACTGTCTTGGGGAATACTGAACACACCCCTACCCACAGCTTACCTTTAATCCGTACCTAAACAAAAAATTTTCAAATTAATCTACTGAAATAATTTATGTATTTTACAATTTTTATTTGCACTTAGGTGGCCGTATCTTTATGATTAGTCCAGGCTATAAGGCGGTCTCCTTCCTTTTTATTTTGTGGATACCGCCTCGTGTATTCTAAGTGTTCAAATGGTAAATAAATGCATTACTTACTTACTTACTTACAATATCGCAAAAATAAAGACAAAATTTCATCACACAAAAAATCTCACTAGTCTTGATAAGTTACTGGAAATTGTTGCTAGGCTGCTGATTCCTTTTCGGGAAAATTAATACTACATTTGAAGTGAATGATATCATAAAGAGGTAGCACATTTTGAGAGATTGTATACTAGGTTCTAATGCCTGAAAAGCTCAAGATCATCTTTCAAACTAAGCACTATTTTCTTTTAAATTTTGAAGGGAAATGTATAATATAATTTTTGAATTGTTGGTAAATTTGTCTTTGTAAAAGTTTTATAGAGAGCTAAGTAATTGTTTCAAAATGTCACAAAAAGATGGGATAAAAGTCTTTCAATTTATTCAGATAAACTACCAGCCTAAAGCCTAATGTAATATCTTTGTTGTTGGTCATTCAGCCATTGCACAAGAAACATGTGTGTTCTTTTTTGTCACTTGCACTCTTTTTTATAAGAACAAGTAAATTTTTTTAAAGGTTTGGCTGTCCTTTTTTGCACTTTGAGCCTGATATTGTTTGTAAATTGCTCAAAACCCGGCGTATTTAATTTTTGAGCCTCGTATTGTTCTTATAAAATTCTTATAAAAAAGAAAGAGTTGAGTTGGAAAACATTATCAATAAAAGTTTGACTTATAAAAATAATTTGTTAGTGTCGAAATTTCTTCGCTTTGCGAAAACGGAACGGTCGTTCCGCAACCCCTTTTATTTTGATTTATGTTTTTTCCCCATTTTTTGAAAAAAATGCTTATGACACTCCTGAGCCACCATAGCATTGTATGTTAGTTTTCTCAGTCATTAGCGAGGTTAAGCAAGAAGCTATCTATTACGTACGGAATCTATTATGTGAGTTTTTCGCGGGCTAGCGCCCAAATCTCAAGGCTAACTCTGTCCCGTGAAATTTGACCTGTACGTCATAGTTTGGGGAGTGGATCTATTGCGCGAAATTCTCCAATCTCACGTAGTAGATATCGATTAGGATATAAACATGATCCAGGGAAATTTACCTTACGGAGATTGGGCTGAGTCGGGGGGCAATCCGCCACCACATAACACGGTTTGTTATTGTTGTTCTAAAACTCGATTACTTTTAGGGTGCATAGGGGAATTTCTAGTTGAGGCGGAGTGATCGAGATAAGAATATCACGTGACTTTTGACGGGAAAAAAATCAAAACAAACTTATGAGAACTGATGGAAGGCACAAAAAAATTATCTTCCTTTCTCAGAAAAAAGCTATCATTTTGTTTCAGCTGAAGGCTTCATATAAGATTTTTACAATTACTCCTAGTTATCTCAAATTATCTAAATCTCCCTTGGCAGTAGCAATTCAATATTATTTGATTTATAGGTAAAAAGAAATGGGTTGAAAAACAAAGAGCACAGGATAATCTTTATAAGTAGAACATAGGGCGAAAGTTTACACATTGAAAAATGGCTTTTTTAAATTTTTATCAATAACTTGGTAAGTATTGCAGTAATCTTGCTGAAAATTGGTGACTCGACATTTTAAATGGTCGGGCCACATAATATAGTGTCTAAGGAGGCGCCACCAGGGTTGGCGCCGACGGGCTAGAAAATTTTGCGAATTTCACTCCTCTAGATTGGCTAAAACAGCCCCTTTACTTGAAGAAGATAAAGCTCATAAAGCGCTTGAATATCATGCGCAAGGTAATGTTGTTATCTTGCAAGAAAGCAAAAATATGGAAAAAAAGAAAATAGAATAAACAAAAAGAGAAATATAAACAATTAGATTAGATTTAGGCGTGAACGTCATAGTTCAATCCATTTTTCTAACTAACTTTTCAAAACATTTGAAAAATTATTTTTTTACTTCAAAAAAAATTCTTTACTCTGAAAAAAGTGGTCGGGCCATGGCCCGACCGGCCCTACCGCTGCCGCGGCGCCTGTTAAGGTTCTAATGGATTATTTACAATTCTGTAAAAACAAAGATAATTTTGAAGCATTGGTAATGTGGCAGTAGCTTTAGGCAAGTAATGTAACACCCTTCCTGAAAAGATATGGGATCAAAAAGTAACTGTTACTTATTTATCAGGAATTTATTTGATTATTGGAAAATAAACCAATGTTTCAGTTTTATCAATGATTTGACTTGCAATTTAAACTTATTGCAATCAAGTAGACCCAAACCATTTCCTTGAAATTAGTGATAAAAATGTACAAAATTAAAATTTCAAACTGTTACAGTTTTATCATAAAACCATTATTTTCAGCAGTTTTGAAAAGCTAGAAACACTCCTGAGTTACATTTTTATCATCTGTGAAAGTTCCATAGTAAAATATGCATTACTTCCAGAGATATTATGTATCTATCATTTTGGGAAAATTTCCAGTTGTTACATTTTTATCATTTTTCTTGCCTGACTTTGGGAGCTAATATCTTAAGCCTCGCTTATTATTTAGAAATCTAACCTGGACAGTTACAAAATATCATCTATTTACAATTGAAAAACCAAAGTCTTTTGTCTTGAAAAGAATGAGAGATAAATCAGTAACAAATTAAAAATCTATGGTGCAAAGTGTAACATTTCGCCCTATGTTTTATGAACATGTCCAGTAGATATGTAAAGATGTTATTTTTTATTGAAACATACAAATGTCTGAAATGTTACAAGAAAATCTATGAAAATTTTAGATTAAAAATTTAGAATTTTTAGTCCAAAAAAGGTTCCTCAAAGCTTTGTAATAACAGCACCAAAAACAAAGGCTCCTATGTCTTCTCTTTAAAATTATATAAAGTTAAGGAAAGAAAATACTTCTCTTTGACAGGCTTTGACACGTTTTGACGAAACATGGAAACCTCGAAACAATGCTTTCTTGGACAACCTATCACATAAACACTACTGAAATTCTATGAAATAAACACGAATTAATTGATAAAAATTGAAATTGAGATAACCTATTACATTGAGCAATAAAAGATAACACTACAACAATCCAAACAAGAAATGATGTCGCCGTTAAAACATTCAAAAATATACTCCAAGCCAAGATGCAATATGTTTATCAAATACACGCTCACGGTATCTCTAGTCAGGGAAAACAATCACACATTCAAAAGTGTCTTTAGTCAGGAAAACAACCAAAACAATCACACAAGTTTCAAAAGTTTAGAAAATCCATCCACAAGACCTCTGACCTCGTGAATGTAAGAACCAAGCATTAAAGACTTTGTTTTGGGGGTCACTCGGTAAACAAATCCCATATAACTTGTTCCAGAGGTATTTTCCATATAAGAGTTTGTATTCCAAAGCAAAAATATTTCTCGTACTGCCCATTTTTCTCATCAATTCTTCAACTTGAACCAGTTTCACATTTCAATAGAATGTTAATACCATTTTGCCAATCATTTAATGTCCAAAGTTATGGGGATGTAGCGTTTTCTCTGAAATGTCTCTGAAATCTTTAAGTTGGTTGGTTTGGTATTCGGATAAGGTAATCCATGGATATCTTTGTAATCAATGATGAAAAACTCTTGAAATTACTGATGATTACAGTTGAAGTGTTAGCCTTACATTTCATGTAATTATTGGTCGCCAATTAGATGAAAATTGTATGCTTTTTGTTCGTCAGAAAAGAGTTATAACTTTTAAAAAACCAAGAGTGAATTTTCGTCCATCTTGTATTTTGATCTGAATTATTCGTGTCTTGATTACTCAAAAACATGTGCGTAACATCAAGGTAAATCCGTGCGATTTTGTCTGAATAACTAAGGCAAATGAAAACAAAAACAAACTGCGCAATGTGGTGGCGGATTGCCCCTTTAACCTTTAACCTCGCTATTATCTTTTTTCGCTCTTTCCCGTGCAGACGGCTGCACGGACTTTAGGTGTCGAACCGGGTTCTGGGCCTACTTTTTGAAAATTTGTGTTTTTTGATACTTGTATTTTTGTCGTTTGTCTTTTTCTTGTCTCTTTGAACTTGTTTGTTTTGTCTGTTGTTTAACCTCTTTTTTGTTTCTTTGTATTTGTGTGCGAGTTTTTGTTTATTTTTCTATGTTTGTTAGTTTGTTTGGACTGCGGGTCGATTCAGGGTTATGGAATCTGGGGGAGGTGAGTGTTGTACGTCCCTAAAACATGTTTAAAGCCGCTGCACCTGTCGCAAGTCGGGGACTCCAGATTGCATTGGTTGGGTTTTTGAGTGGTTTTTGGGGTTTGTGTTTATGTGATTGCTGTTTTGATTTTCTGCTTAGCTCTTTTTAACTTTATGTCTATCGGTTTGTTGGTTCTTTTTCACACAATATTCTCATTTCTTGACAGAATGTTTGATTGGTTTGATTGGGCCATCCCAGAAAATTTTTGTTACCCCCTGTCGGACGACGTGCATTTTTTTATTTTTTTTAGTCTCGGAAATAATTTTCCTTTTCCAGTGGTGTTCGGAAATTCCGATGAAAATCCATGTACTTTTGCAAAATGCATCGGAAATTCCACTCCTTTTTTGCCTTTTTTAATTCAATTGCCTTGGAAATTCATACATTTTCTTCTCTTGCCTTGGAAATTTCGAATTTTGGTGAAAACTTTTACCCTCGGAAATCCTGTGTCGTCCGCCCCCTGTTACAGACAAATTCTGGAATGGCCCATTTATATTCACCACCATATTATAAATATTTCTTTGTTTTCTATTTTGTTTACTCTGTAAAAAAAAAGATGTAGCAACCACCCAATATGATAGGGTCCCCACACATTAATACAGAACTAGAAAAGAATATTCACTAGGGACAAATCAGTCACTCTTGCACAAAGTATTTGGCTACTGCACCCCCCAAATCAACGAAGTCCAGCCTGTTACATCTATTAGACAATCATGGTAGAAATTTATTGGACAACACTTCCAGAAAGTGAAATTTGAAATTTGGGTCGGGGGAAAGTGACGAAAATGCCTTAAGGTGATGAAATTTTTTCCCAATGAAAAAAAACCCGATTAGATAAAACTCCGACATAGTTGGATTGTGGGCGGAGAGAGGACCAAAAGGCAAAAAAAGAAAATGGAAAACATCAAGAGGAGCCAAGTGACAATGACGATGCGCCGTAGAGGGGCGTAGAAACCTTAGCCCGATAAATTTTTGCAAGACAATTTTTTTCAAAAATAATTCGATTTTTGCGGGATTTATTTTCGTGAATCGCCCGTGAATCAGCCATCAGCCCTCATTCACCACCAATTCACTGTGACCTTTGATCGCACTTTTTCGACCAAAGCTTCCACGCTATTGTTCAAAAGAAAAATGAAACTCCATTGGCGTGATCTGACGTAACGGTTGAAAAAAGTTGAAATATGTTAAACTATTTTTTGAGCGAGTAGATTTTCATGTATGACGTAATCTTCTTTCCCAGCAAAAAGGATTGAAGCCAAAAAGTGTGATCACAGCGCGTGCAAGTGGAGTCCAGCCTTTAGTCCAGCCATGAACTTTGGCAGGGTGAGCGAGCAGCTTATTCAAATTCCAAAATTCCAGTTGTTGTCATCATTAGCCTTCATTGCCATTTCCAATGGTGAATGACAACAAGAAAGATATAGGTATAAAGTAGTTTTGCGTATATTTTCATTCCCATTTATTTGGAAATATTCTTAGTCTTTTTTATGAAAAAATATACTTATATATAATTCCCGTTTTTAGCAGCTTGTAGGCTTAGTATGTTTATAGAATGACAATATCAATATTCAGGGATAACTTCTCTGTCAATCTTAATATCCATTTTATTTTTCATTCCCTTGCTTTCTTTCTAATGTTCAAATGTGCATATAGTTAGGAAGTAGGGGCCTGACAGCTACTGCTTAATTGGGCCATTCCAGTTTGTCTGTAGGGGAGGGGTGCAAAAGTTTTCACCAAAATTCAAAATTTCCAAGGCGAGAGAAGAAAATGTATGAATTTCCAAGGCAATTGAATTAAAAAAGGCAAAAAAGAGTGGAATTTCTGATGCATTACGCGGGTAACAAAAATTCTTTGGGATGGCCCATTGTGAAAAGCCACAAAAAGTGTAAAGAAAAACATGATCTCTCGTGTGAACTGATGTGTACTAATGTTTACAGTTTGTTTACTGGCTCAGTGTAAAGAAATGTACTGCAACGTGTACTGAAATGGGACATTACACAGTTTACTGTCTCATTTACGTACTGCATTGTTTACTCATTTCAGTACACAGTGTACTAGATTTTTTGAAGTACACAGGAGTACGTAAGTACATGTTTTTTATAAGCAAGTGTATGTCCCTTGGTCAGGCTTGTGTATGCTTAAGTTTATAGTGAATTTTCAGAAATTTTGTAAAAATTTGTTCAGATTTTGGGAGCGATGGAATGTAGCTAGCCGTGGAATGTCTTTTTTTACTTTACCTCTACCAAACCTTTTTAAACAGATAAAAAATGACAACTTGAAAAATATTTAAGGCTGACATATATGCTTATGTTATGTTTAGGAATTCTGAAAATCTTCATATGCTTATTAAAAAAGAAATATGTAGTACATAATTGAGACAAAAAAAATAACTGATTGTGAACTTACTTTTTCCGTAAGGGGTGGCTCTTGTCATGAAATCTTTTGACCTCAAAGCTCGTATACAACTTTCATATATATAGTTTGTATGCATGTACGAAAGAAACTTAGCATTTTCTTGTACACGATCAAATTTAGCCTAATTCAAAGGATTCGCGTTTTCAGTACATGATTTTTTAAAGTCACTACAGTAATCATAATTTTATGGTGGAGCGCTCGTCTGAGAGTTTGGATATAAATTTGACAAATCCAACAACATTAGAAGAGACTGTTTGAATTCGCAAGCCATTTTGAATAATTGCAAAAGTCAATTTTTCATAGCGGTTTTCACTAAAAGAAGCACAGATTTGTGCATTCCCCCGTAAATTGACTAGAAAATAGCATGCAACAGATCTACATGAAACCTAAAAAATTTCCTAATAAACACCCCTGCCTCACTGACCTGGTGTGAATTTTATCGCCAATGGGCATGAATTAAGGAAAAATATCCCAGTGGGGATAGAAAATCCCGATATTGACTTTTGGTGTTTTCAATCACAAGTATCCAGTGGGGGTGGGAAATTAAGATTTATTTTTACAGTGGGGATAGTATAATATTTCATTTTTTCCAATGTGGACGAAATTTTAAAGAGTTTTCCTACACAGGAGACGTGATAAGGGGTATATCAAATAGATATTATCAGGGCTCATTATGTTGACATTGAAAATAATTTTCTGTATAATTCAAAGAAATGTAAGTATAATGATCTTAAAAGTCAAAAGAAAAAATACACAATTGTGTTTCATATTTTCATAGTGTTTTCACATTTCAAAAAAGGTATATGTATATCTCGAAATCTCTTGTGTGAAACGTCATTTGAAAATACATCTAAATAACCTAGAAATGAATACATGCTAAATGGACGTTAAATATTTTTCTTCCAATCTCAAAGGGTGTGGTATAAGCCATCGGAATTTGAAAATTCAATATTCATTATCATGAAAAAAGACGTTAAATGGATGTTAAATGGACATTATCATTTGTATAGGGTGTGATATGTACCAAAGATCTATTAAGTTAAATTCCATTTCAAAATTCAGTCGTAATCAGTAATTATCATGAAAAAGACGTTAAATGGATGTTAAATCGACGTTATCATTTTTAAAGTGGTATATAACGTGTCTCCTGAAATAAGTCCACGAGATGAAATTTTTTTTTCACATATTATGACTGAAATTCACAAAAATGTAATCATAAAACTGTTCACTAATTACATAACTGCGCACAACCAGTCACAAAAAGTTGCCTATTTAGGAAATTATTTTCAATTTTTATCAATTTTTCAATTGCCTATTTAGGCAATTTTAATATTTCCTATATAGGCAATAAAATTAACTATTTGGCCAGCCATGTGAACATTTTCAGAAATACGACGTTCGCTCTTCGTTTCCGAGTAGCGCCACCTTGTTTTTTGAAATCTACGTAGAATTTTGATCCGGATAGCCTCGTGCCCGGAATTTCCACCTCGGATTTCTTGAGTAACTACTTGGAGCAGGATTATCTTATATATATCTTTTTTTTTTTTAAATTTATTTGATGTGTTTGCTTTTGTATTTGTCCCCATTTTGTATGTATTTTGATGAACTTACGGAAGTGTGTTTATCAAAAAAGTTTTTTGCAATTCATTGTTTCTCCACTATTACTTTTCTTCTATCTTCATTTGGATTAGGTTTTTCTTTCGCATACCACTATTTAAATTCCCTTTAACTTTTTGCTAAATTACCCTCTGTTTCGGAATGATTAAAAAATAAAAAATACCAAAAAAATCGTAAATACACACAATTAACAAAAATATTCTTAACTTTTTTCGTTTTTATCAGTTTGAGTTATTTATATATCAATACTTTTCTTTTTCTAAAATGACAGATATTACATATCTTCACTATATATATAGTCTAGAAGTATAAAACCTTCAACTACTCAAAATGGAAACAATAAAGACAAAAACCCACAAAACAAAAAGACAATACAAATACAACAAAAATCTAGAATGAACATTCACAGAAAATCAATCAGGTTGGAGTAGAAAAGGAAAATATGATGACATAGAAATCCATCAATGTAAAACTAGTGATCTAAAATGACTTTAAGGAAGAAAGTAACTCAATATGAGTTAAGATGGAATGAAGTAACTCAATATGAGTCAAAAAATATATTTCAAGAAAACACATTATCTGTTCCTCAGTTTTCGACCTACACAGGATTTCGGCCTTTTACGAAAATATCCTCCTATATGATGGAAATAGGGTTGTGTAGGTAGGCCAAGCAGTGTTAATTAAACACCACCACAGATAAAAGATAGTAAAAAGATGTGTTTATTGAAAGTATAAAACACGCGCAATAATATAAAATAAACTAAAACGTAAAAACCACGGAACCAGCCGAAGAAACTAAAATTACAATGAGAAAAGAAGTATACTTTCTACTAGACAAAGTTGCCACACCTTTGACACGTTTCTGCCACAACGTTGAAGAAAGCATACTAGAAGAGAAGGAACTGGGATTGGATTGCCACTATTCAACCCTGTGGCTCTCACACACATTTTACAGTTCAAAGAATAAGATGGAAAGAGTGGGGAAAGAATGAGAATTTAAAAAATCGAACTATAAACCGGTTCGAAGCCCCGTACACCGTGACCGCTCAGCGCAAGAGCTGGCGAACGAGTGAATCTTGAGAGAGTTGAAATCTTGAAAATTCTGAAAAATGACGAACTATAACCCGTCGAAGACTGCAATCTAACTTTGCGTTTTCAGCACCTTGACATCGCATTCTTTGTATAAAAACTTTGGCTTTAACTTTCAAGAAGGTTTATATACTAATTCTATATACACAAGGGAAAAAATTATAGGTCTATTGACAATTAAAAAGTTCATCGGAGAATAAAAGTTAAAAAGGCGTTAAAATGACGGTTTAATGTACAATTGTAATTAACGAAAATAAATTAAGCTCGGGAGAATAAAAAGGGTAATAAAATATGATAAAGTAAAGAAGTTTTTTCTCAAAAGTGGAGGATATTGATAGTTTATTCTTTTCTTTAATGTTTTGTCATCTTTTATTTTCAGATCAAAACATTCAATAGCACTTAAATTAAAAAGTAATTACAATTGTTTCATCAATTATTGAATGATCTTTATCCATGTTTTGATCTTGTCACATTGTTGGATTATCATTGGCTTACTGACACAGTAATCAACACGTAATCAACATGGTTGTGCTCGATTGTCCGCTACCAGGATGTGGTTTCCAGACACCTGATCATGACGTCATTGGTGCAGCCGCTATCCTCAACCTTCACTCACACACACACATTATGAATCCGGTACCACAAGCTGCTCCACGACCCAGTGCCCCAAAGCTGATCCGACCAAAGATTCAGGACAACTCAACGTGTGAGGATTGGAATGCCTTCATTAGACGCTGGGACACCTTCCGCATTGGCTCTGGAATCACCGACCAAGCTGCTTCCACTCAACTGCTTGAATGTACAACCGAGAAGCTTGGAAATGTCGTCCTACGTGCACACCCAGACTTTACAACAAGGACTCTACAGGACGCGCTTACCACACTCAAGTCCATTGCTGTCATCCCAGTTGCTGTTGGCGTTCTTCGCTCAGAGTTAGCTGCCATGAGGCAAGACCCAGATGAGACTTTCCGTACCTTTGCTGCAAAAGTTCAAGGAAAGGCTGACGAGTTTACAACAGCCTACCGTACAAACTGTGCAAACTGTGAATCTGAGGTCGTCGGTGACGTTTATTACACTGACGAGGTTATTAGAGATGTTTTGTTAAATGGCATCTCTGACATGGACATACGTCGTGAAGCCCTAAGCACAGAGGGTATACAAACAAAGTCCATAACTGACATCATTGGCTTTGTCGAAACTAGAGAGTCAGCCCGCAATGCAAACCCTTTGGCATCTGTATCAGCCCTCTCCGAGTATCGTAAAACCCGAGATCCTAATCCCAGAAGACAACAAAGAAACACTCCACCAGCCCCATCTACCTTTGACCAGTCGCTCACTGCCAACTGTCCTGGTTGTGGCAACTCGTTCCATCTTTACACCAAGAAGGCTCGTGGCTGGAATCGACGACCGTTCAGCAAATGTGAGAGCTGTTGGAGGAAGAGCAATTCATCGAAGCAAAACAACCCGTCGGCCAATACCATCTCCATCGTGTCCGACGATTCCCTTGGTCAGATCTCCGCCCTTGAAGTCCCAACACCAACGATCATGAGGAGCAAGAAGCCTGCAATGCAACCAGACCGTCAACTCTTCAGCAAGAGCAGCTGGCGTAGGGTGAAGGCATCTGCACATCCCAAAGTGACCTTGAAAGTTACCATGGAGTCTCGTCCATCAAAGTCTATTGATGTTTCTGCTGTTGCCGACACAGGTGCGCAATCAGACCTGTGGTCGTTAAATGACTTTTTGAGGGCAGGTTTTAAGCTTTCTGACCTGTCGCCTGTATCCATGTCGTTAAACGCTGCCAACAAATCTCCGATTCGAATAGACGGCGCCTTCACTGCTTCGTTTGCTGGACGATCCTTCTACGGGAGAAACGTCACTTGTCAATCAACCGTTTATGTCAGCAAAGATGTATCAGAGTTGTACCTATCTTACGACACGATGGTCAACCTTGGCATTGTCAACCGTGGCTTCCCGCAGGTTGGTATGTATTCTGCCAACCCCAGCATTGACCCGGTTGTGCCTTCACCCGATACGGACGTAACTAGCATTTGTGGTGTGACAAAATCTGATGGGTCGATCTGCCAATGCCCAAAGCGTACCGAAGTCCCAAAACGCCCAACATCGCTTCCATTTCCTTGCGTCCCTGAAAACAACGACAAGATGCGTGACTGGTTGCTTGATCAATACGGCAGCTCCTCCTTTAACACATGCCCTCACCAACCTCTCCCATCAATGGACGGTCCACCGGTGGAGATACACATGCAGGATAACGCAGTCCCTGTCGCTCGACACAAGGCAATTCCCGTTCCAGTGCACTGGCAGGAGCAAGTTCACAAGGATTTACTTCGAGACGAGGCACTCGGTGTCATCGAGAGAGTTCCTATCGGCGAACCGGTTGACTGGTGTCATCGTATGGTCGTGACCCGCAAGCCTGATGGAACACCAAGACGCACCGTTGATCTCTCACCGCTGAACAAATGGTGCAAACGCGAAACCCATAACTCTGAAGCTCCGTTCCATATCGCCAGGAGGGTACCCCGCAATACGTGGAAGACCGTCACAGATGCGTGGAATGGGTACCACAGCGTTCCGCTCAGAGAATCCGACCGCCATCTGACAACCTTCGTCATCCCTTCTGGACGATTTCGCTATAAAAGGGCACCACAAGGGTTCTTGTCTTCCGGTGATGGATATAATCGTCGCTTTGAGTCCATCCTAGCCGACTTCCAACACAAAGAAAGAATCGTTGACGACACCTTATTCTATGACACCAGTCTGGAGGAACACTGGTGGCGATCAATCGACTTCCTCACAACGGTTGGTCGTTCAGGAATCGTGCTCAACCCACAAAAGTTTCAATTCGCTGGCAGAGCCGTTGACTTTGCTGGATTCCGCATCTCAGATGAGAGAATAGAACCACTCCCAAAATTCTACAATGCCATAGAGAATTTCCCAACGCCCACCAGCACTACTGACATCAGAAGTTGGTTTGGCCTCATCAACCAGGTGGGGAATTACGCACAGCTTCGTGAACACGTGGAACCGTTCCGTCCATTTCTCTCTCCAAAACATCCATTCAAGTGGACCCCTGAGCTAGATCGAGCCTTCACAGCGTCAAAGAAAGCCATTGTTGAGGCTATTCGATCGGGTGTTGAAATATTCGACCTCCACCTACCTACGTGTCTCCGCACGGACTGGTCGAAGCATGGCGTCGGCTACTTTTTACAACAAAAACATTGTGACTGTACAGACGTCAATCCAATCTGCTGTCAGGATGGCTGGCGTATTACTTTGGCTGGATCCCGTTTCCTCAAGCCAACTGAGGAACACTACGCACCAATCGAAGGTGAGGCCCTCGCGATCACCTGGGGGCTTGAACAAACGAAATACTTCACCTTAGGTTGTGATCAATTGACTGTAGCTACCGATCACAAGCCTCTTATTAAAATATATGGTGACAGAACTTTAGATGAAATTCACAACACACGACTTTTTCGCCTGAAAGAAAGAAGCTTGCCCTGGTACTTTGGTGTCATTCATGTCCCAGGGAAGACCAATCTTGCCCCTGATGCTACATCTCGCCACCCATCACCATCCGACGAGGAGGAGTTACCTGATCACATGCTGCCCGAGTTCATGGTGGCTGCTGCCATCCGCAACAATGCTGAAAAGGTCACCTCGATCACCTGGGAACGCTTGTCATCCGAAACCCAAAACGATCAGAATCTTGCCCTCGTGTACCAAGCTGTTCTTGCCGGCTTCCCCGATAACTATCGTGACCACCCCGCTACGTCATCTTACTGGCAGTACCGTGACAGTCTTCACATTACAGATGGTGTCATCATCTACAATGATCGTGTTGTTGTTCCACAGTCGCTACGACCTGCAGCCCTTGATGCCCTTCATGCCGCCCACAAGGGAGTATCAACCATGGGTCTGCGTGCACGTTCCATCGTCTTCTGGCCAGGGATTATGGACTTATGACATTGAGCATCGGAGACAAGCCTGCCAAGAGTGTATCCGTAATGCACCATCCCAGCCCTCCCTACCTACCTCGCCAGCCTCACCACCAACAACTCCATTCGAACAAAGCTATGCCGACTTCTTCGACTGCGTTGGACAGCACTACCTCGTAGTTGGCGATCGCCTGTCTGGCTGGTCAGATGTCTTCCAAGCCCCAAAAGGATCACCACAAGCTGGATCTGAAGGACTCATCACGTGTCTACGAAACTACTTTGCCCGATTCGGTGTACCAGAGGAAATGTCAAGTGATGGTGGCCCTGAATTCACGTCTGGATCGACTCAAGACTTCTTGGAGCGCTGGGGTGTCAGACACAGACTCTCATCAGCCTACAATCCCCAATCCAACGGTCGCGCTGAGGTTGCGGTCAAGTCTGCCAAGAGGTTGCTTCGTTCGAACACTGGTCCTTCCGGAACGCTTGATACTGACCGCTTTTTGAGGGCAATGATGCAACTGCGTAACACACCTGACCCTGATTGTCAACTTTCACCTGCGGAGATAGTATTTGGTCGTCCCATCCGTGACGCGTTCGCATTCATCAATCGCCTCGAGAAATTCAGCAACGAACATGTCCGTCCTATCTGGCGCGAAGCTTGGCAACAAAAAGAGGAAGCCCTACGTCACAGATTCCATCATGCTGCTGAAGAGCGGAACCACCACTCTCGCATGCTCCGCGACCTCCGCCTCGGTGACAGATGCTACATCCAGAACCAGACTGGTAACAACCCCAAACGATGGGACCGATCCGGCACAATCAAAGAGCTCCATGGACACGACAGCTACACGGTTAAAGTTGATGGCACCGGTCGTCTAACCCGTCGCAACCGGCGATACCTTCGACGCTTCGAGCCTGCCTCTGTTGACATCACCAACCGAGACGCATTTGTTGGACCTCCGTTGCCACCACTCCCGAAGAAGGACTCTCAAACTGCCAAGACCCGACGTCCTGACGATCCCGACCCGCAGAGACGAACCGTCCAACAATTTCGACCACCTCAACAACAGTCGACTCCACTGCCATCAAGTCCGATTGTTCTACCGCTTGCTCCACGGCCCATCTCGCCCCTGTCCCCCTTTAGTGTACCAGCGACGCAACTTGGAACACCCAAAGACGCACTGCCGTCATCAATGGGCACCCCACAGAAATCATCTGAAGAGCCTTCATCCACCCCTCCCAGACCTCGACGTGTTAGTAAGGCACCACGTAGATATGTGCCAGAAACAGGACAGTGGGCATGAGTCCCAATAAAATTTTCAAAGGAACTGAAAACTGGAGGGGGATGGAGGATATTGATAGTTTATTCTTTTCTTTAATGTTTTGTCATCTTTTATTTTCAGATCAAAACATTCAATAGCACTTAAATTAAAAAGTAATTACAATTGTTTCATCAATTATTGAATGATCTTTATCCAAAAAGTTAAATTCCCGCCTGACAAGACGACAAACAGAACTAAACAAAAAAAAGGGTAAAAACCTAGCCATAATCGATCATCACTTCCCTCTCATATATATATATATACCTGTATTGTACCCCTATATTCTCCCTATATTCCAGTATATTTCAATGATCAAAGCTTTCTAGACAGTATTGTTTTGATTTGGTGATTTAGTTCACGATGTCATAATGTCATTCGAATGTATTTTCGAACGTGCGTTCGAAATGTATGAACAGGCTATAAAAGTCGTCAACGTCATAAGTGTTAATCATTTGACCCTATCGTGTCGGTCTTGTCAGATTGTGTGGTACTTCTCCTCGAAATGGACATCCCAATTTTCACAGACAACGATGAGATTCAAACAGAAGTAGAGGCAATACTACGAGCCTTGCGTGACGAAAACGATTCAACGTCGGATGTCGCAAACATAGCACAGTTTTTGGAAGATTTGCACGACATGAGTTTCAATTCAAACGATGACCTTATTCCAGTGACCCATTCCGGTGCAACCGACACCGTTATCAATTCGCCAATCATCCCAATTTTAATCATCACTGGCTCAAACACCGGCGCTGCCCCCCGCTCAAACACTGACGCTGATTCAGACCGCCCAAACCTATCCGCCCCTCGAAATATTATCAACGCCAACGCTAACGCCAACGCCAACGCAAACTCGACACCCTCTATGCCATGATTCAATTTTCGTCTGGAGATCAACATTTAGTAAAAAGTATAAAAGCTTAACAAGAAAAGCAGACCAATTGGCAAGCCAATGCGGGGCTCAAATTATAATCATTACCTTTTACCCCGACCAACCAAAGAAACTACATGTACACCGCACCAGCAACCTCACCAAGACAAACAATCTTGGTGATGACATTCCCGCAACGCCGTCAGCTCCTCCACCACCCGAATCCCATTCTCCTTCAAAATCGCTAAATCTGCCGCTAGTAACCAGCCTTGTTCCTCCGATCAGTCATGCGACAGAGCCTGTCGAGGAGATAGCTGTTGATGCTATCGAAGAGTCATCGACTACTACGAACGATTCAGCGTCTATGATAAAGCATCTACCGTCAAAAAAGAAATCACGAAAAATCAAAGAAAAGACCCCTCTGCATTGATCGGCAGAAAGAAAATGGGAGCTCAGAAGTAGAAAAAACCATCGAAATCAATAACGGTACAAGTCAAGGAGTTGGCAGTATCGACAGCATTCGCCCCACCAGCTACAATTTCAACGGTGGACACTTCTGCCGTTTTGTTAGACAGGCCAAAGCGGAAGAGAATATCTGACAAACTTTGTTCTGGCTGTGGCATTAGGTACGATACTCCGCGCAACAGAGATTTGTGTAAAGATCCAAAGTTTGAATGGATTGCCTGTGAGGCTGATTGATGAGTGTAAATTTTGGGCGCACGCTTGGTGCATCAAAGTGACCGATATAAACGCAGACTTTTATTGTGATAATCATAAACAATGATTCCTTTCTTATTAACTCTTTTTATCATTTTTCATCTATAAATTATAATTCCAAATTTATAATTTCAATTGTAAAATTTAACTTATTCTCAACAAATTTCAATTATTTCGTTATATATATTTTTCATCTATAAATTATATTTCCAAATTTATCATTTCAAATGTAAATTCTAATTTATTCTCAAAAAATTATCTTGGAATAGTTTTTGATGAGGGGATGACGTGGGAAAAACATGCTAATGCAGTTAGACAGAAAGCCTATCTTGGGCTTAACAAGATCAAGAGAGGTAGCTCCACCTTAAATGATGATGAAAGACGTCTATTAGTCAATGCTCTGGTTCTTCCTCATCTAAATTATTGTATGAACACTTGGAGGAATACTTCTTCTTATGTTCGTAAACGTTTTGAGTCTTTGTCCAGACAGATAAATTTAGTCTCTCAAACCAACAAATCCTTTGAAAAAATGACAAATTATAGCACTGCGCTACTGTCTTTTAAATCTGTAAATAAAATATCTCCTGCTTATCTCACTAAACGTTTTGTTCTCTGTGGTAACAGGAATGAGAAAGGTGAACTAGTAGGTGTGAACACCAGAGCTGCGAGGGAAAACAAGTTGTGTGTTCAAAAAACAAGAAACAAATATGACTCTAAACATTTCTTCGTAATGTAACTGAAGTTTCGAATAATCTACCTAACGATCTACGTCAAACCCAATCTATCGTCACTTTCAAGTCTAAAGCCAAATGTCATTTCTCTCAATAATCAATTTCCATTTTTCTGTTTTTCATTCTCGCTTCTAATTCTGTTCAATTCTGCTATAAACACCCGAAGATTTCTGACTTTTTTCATTCCAAATGTATAGTGGTTACCTTTAGAAGCAATAAAGAAAACATTTGCATTTGTTTTTAAGTCTCTAATTGAAAAGGTTTCTGAGAAGGACATTCAAACAACTATTATTAAAATAACTAAATCAAATGACTAAATTAAACTTAGGCTTCAACATTGTCATTTTGAAAGAGTTCCTTTACGGAGTTGTAAAATTCAATGTAATACGGTTTTGTCTTACCAGTCACTTACTTCATTTTGATACAATTCCATCCATAACGATTTGTTTGAAAATTTATCAAGAAGATCTAAAATCTTTGCTTTGATTTCATTAATTGTAAAATTTGCAATTTTTTCGCTTTCTATTTGCTCCTCCTTGGTGCTGTACACGATTTTTGGTTTGGGCAATCGGCAGTTGCATAATGCATAATAGTATTGTGTAATTTACAGAACAATTTTATATTCTCTGAAACTCTACTTTGCAGAGGCTAAAACCGCGAAAACCTCTTTAGAAGAGTTCCTTGCAAACATTCCAATCAGAGGGATTTCCCCAGATATAATATTTACTTTTCGAATCCGAACAGATCCGAACGAAAGAGAAAATATTCGAATCATAACAACAAAGAAAGGGTTTTCTGTCAGCATAAATAAAAAGAAGATGCAACAGATCAGATAAAAAAACAACATAAACATTCGAATGTAAAAAGATTCGAAGTTTATTTTCTTTGATCCGGCTTCCGGATGAAGCTCTTAATTTATATTGGCTGGATATTGGCTTATCTAACAAAAAAGCATTCACATGGTTAGTGCTTTGTAAGAGAGAAAACCCGTTGAAATTATTAGCAATTGTTCGAAAAGATTCTGAGAAAACCCAGAAAGATCTTGCTATAAAATTTACGTTTTCGAGTTAGAAAAGTAACTTACAGAGGAGATATTTTCGTGTTTTTTTCTACATTATACTACGTTCTGTATAATACAACTATGAAAATCAAAATGGCGACAAGCATTTTCAGTGGATCATGGATCTTTCTTCATCATCCAAGATTCAAATTTACATCTTTCTACCCTTTATTATCTGGTAGAAATTGGTATATTTGTTTTGTTGAAAGTATTATCTTTAGAATTGACATTTTTCAAATATTATGCAATATGCATTATGTTTTATGCATTTTGGACCTGCCATTTGGGCAATTCATTTCTTAAAATTTTTGGTACATACTCTTTTAAGTTGGCTTCCACGGTTTTCTGAAAATTAACCAAATTCTCTGACAATTGCTTTGTTTTAGTTATGTCTTTGTGCTGCATGAATGAAGTCGAATCCGACAAGTATTTCAACTTTCTCATTAAAACTCGAGTTCTCAACACTTCGTTTCTTATGTTTCTTTTAGAAGAGTTTAAATTGGAATCTTTATGATCTGTAACACCAGCATCAGCAAAAGCTTTTTGGCGTATTTGATTCATCAAATCTAGGTCTCGAAAGGATCGTCTCCATTGGGTCTCAGATGGGACGCCTACAAGATCTCTTTTCGCCTCCTTGTTTATTTCTTCGATAACAGCGTCATCCGATTGATAATGTCCAACGCGTTTGGTTCTTGACCAGCTACATAGATTTAATGGACGATAATTCACTTGGCATTTGTTGGTCTATTCTTTTCTCAAATGTGATAAGAATGTGATAATTTGGACGGTTACGACCGAATAGTAAAACAGATAATCGATTTTTCCCTGCACAAATATATTCATAATTATTTATGTGTATACCTCTCCGGAAAAGCATCAAAGCATGTAGAAAAACGAAAGCAGCCTGACGAACAAACAAAACATTTGGGTTTTTAATTAGTCTTTTATAAGTTCCCCAAAAATTTTCCAAAGTCGGTTCAATTATTTCATTGCTTTGACTTATTATTCGACAATGATTTCATCAGTAAATGCAATGTAACAGGTTTCAATGAAATCCCATAACTTGTGATGATCGGAGCCTTTCTTTATATAATTCTGACTGTTCTCAGTGGCGAATCCAAGTTCTTTTGTGATCTACTCATAAACGGCTCCAAACAAAGACTCATGAACGATTTACACGTTAAAAATCATCTTAATCATCGGTCCCATTATTCTACCATCATTTGAAACAAAAACCATTTTCTTTCCGGTTCAGAGGAATAGCGATCAATTTTAGCCCGTTCGCCAAGACTTTGCATTATTGTTGAAATGTTTTCATAAACGTTAAATGTTTTCATAAACGTTTGGATTGATCATATCTGGCTCTCCAACGATGAGAATTGTGTTATTCGATTTTGGAGTTTCGTTAAAATGGCCGTAAGGATCGATTGGAGCGATAATAATAATAATAATGTATACAAGTTCAAGGCACACGAGGGCCTCTGAGAACCGGATCTTGATTGACAATTGTCTTGTCTCGAATCTTTTTGGATGCTTTTTCCAAGCTTCGTTGAGTCATTCTTTAAAGATTTTGACAGTTTTTGCCTCTATAACGTATCTTGGTAATCTATTCCAGTTTGGTATACTCCTGTAAAAGAACGAGTTGGTTTGTGCGCCTCGAAATCCATCTTTACCAAAATTTGGTATCAGCTCATCTTTGTGTCTCCTGTTCGGACGTGTTCGAGTCGATAATTTACTTGGAAGAGTATTTTTATCGTAGTAGTGGAGATGTTTGTATACTTGGACCATATCACAAAAGAGTCTCCTGAATTCAAGCGTGGGGAGGTCAAGTATGCGCAAGCGTTCTTCATAGGACATATCTTTGCAGATAGGCACGAGTTTTGTGGCGCGTCTTTGTACACCCTCGATCAAATTAACATATTTTCGAAGTTAAGGTGACCATACCGACTGAGCATACTCCAAGTGCGGACGGACAAACGAAGTATATAGTACTAGGAAGATGGATGGATTCAGATGCTCAAAGCTCCTGTTAATCACTCCTAGTATTGAATTTGCCTTCTTTACCTGCTTTGCAAAATGCTCCTCGAATGTAAGTTCTGAGTCGATCACAATCCCAAGATCTTTCTCTTCAAAAACATGTTCAAGCTGATTTCCATCCAAACAATATGGATAGGCATGTTTGATGTCAGAGAATTTGCCAATAGTTAGTATGTGACATTTGTCGGGATGGAAATTTAATAACCATTCTTTCGACCACTTAACTAGCGCGTCTATATCCTGTTGGATGGAAATAGAGTCTTCGATAGTGTTGACCTCTTGGAAGATTTTGGTGTCATCAGCAAAAAGGAGTATAAATGATGATATCACTCTTTCAGGAAGATCGTTGATGTAAAGAACGAACAATATAACGGTCCAAGGACACTACCCTGTGGGATACCACTAACCACGTGATCCGTTGTCGAAAATGATTTATTTACTTTCACTGATTGGGTTCGTCCATTTAAAAATGATTTTACCCAAGACATTATCGGACCATCTATGCCGTATGCTAATAGTTTCTGGCATAAACGACGATGAGGTACAGTGTCAAAGGCCTTTGCGAAATCAAAATAGATACTATCAATCACTTTTCCCTCCGATGTACTTTCACAGCACGTATCCAAGTAATACAACAGTTGCGTAACGGTGGATCGATTTTTGATAAAACCATATTGCTTGTTCGATAAAAGATGTTGATCAAGAAGATGCTCCATAATATGCTTTCTCACTATTGACTCCATCAGTTTGCATACTATTGATGTCAAGCTTACAGGTCGATAATTTACTGCAAGATTTTGAGCACCTTTGTTCTTATATATGGGTATTACGTGAGCTTCTTTCCAATCCTTTGGTAGAGACCTTTCCTTTAATGATGTGTTCATTATTACTGCGATAGGAGTTTTGACACAGTCAAATCCGCTTTTGTAGTTCGAAAGTGGTTTCTTGCAAGTTTTGCAAGCTTGGTATCTCCTGCTTGAGCGTGCATCACTTTTGCTACAATGGGTGAATTATCTCATATTTTCAGACTTTTCATTGGTCGCTACGATCTGGTCAATGTAATCAAAACTTGCAGTGTTGTTCATCCATTCTTTAATAACAATATCCAAGCGTTCCTGGACTAACGCATTGCGAGTTTTTCTAAATGTGTCGCTGTGGTCATCAAAAAATTTCAGAAGCTGATCGATTTTACCATCATCAAAGCTTGGAAACATCCAATACGAAGGTTTAAAACTTTCATTGTTTTGAATTTCATTCAATTCATCAACGGATAAGTAGACGCTGCTCGATATAACACTTGGAGGAACGTTTGATTGATTAGCTTTAACTCGATAGCGTTTCCCAATGACTTGCTCATTATCGAATACAACACGGACGTCTAGTCCAGAAGGGAAAGCATTTGCTTTAGCAGACACTTTATTTAACCAAGTTGTTATGTAGGTGTGAGATCCGGAAGGTTCTGCCCTCGAATTAAGCGCGGATAACTGAGAGCTGTTCGAGAGTTTATAAGTTAATAACGCTTCTTGAAATGACAATGGTAGAACCAGCTTTGAATTTCTGCAATTGTAAATCTGATCGATTAGCTTAGCAACTAAATAATTCTCGTGAGTCTTTCCTTCTAGATTACAATGAGTTCTCAGCAAATCAACTAATTTTTCAGGGCGACTTTCGTTCCATTTCTTTATGTCAAATAAAAGGAGGGTTTCTGGAACCTTACAAGGTTTTTCTTTATACAAACTTTTTGTATCGTTATTGATCAATTCTTCGATCTCAGCAAAGTAATCATTTAAAGCTTGATTTTCACTTTCGGTCTGAAAATTGTTTACGGAAGGTGCGGTTGGCATATCTGTGACGGTACCAAAGGAATCCGACGTTTCGTCTACGATTGAAATATCCATCAATTCGGGATTCTCGGTCGCGGTACTTACGGAATCTAACGGCTCAATGAGTGACATATCTATCACGTTGGCATTATCAGTCACGGTACTAAACGAGTCGGTTATTTTGTCTGCAACTGAACAATCTATCTCATCAAGATTCTCGTTCGCGGTACTTACGGAATCCGCCGGCTCGATGATTGACATATCTATCGCGTCGGCATTTTCGGTCATGGAACTAAACGAATCCGTCTCAAAATCAACTCTTGAACTATCCGCATCTTTGGCGACAGTGTCACTATATTCACCAAGATCCAAACATTGCTTACAAATGAAAAACGTTTCTTTCGACAAGGACTGCGATTTTCACTTTCGAGCTTCTCTCAGTCACTATATCAATAACCCTAGCCTGGATATCCAGACCGTAAACTATTTCACCGTCTAGTTTTTTATTACGCACGGAGCGAGCGTAAGCGAGCGGAAATGATATGCGGGCCCTAAAAATGGAAATTCAGTTTTTTTTCACGATTTTTTTTGTCTCGCCGCTATTCCACCGTGTTTAGCCTCTGGAATGTTTCAACTTTGAAAATTTCGTGAAAAAGTCGTTGCAGTGTCAATCTTTCGCAATTTTAAAAACCCACTTTCCATTGGAAAGCGATCATGTTCAAACCAATGGACCGAAGAATACCAAACTGGTGCAGTACTTCTCATGCAAAACGTTTGTCGACATGACCACAAGCCAACGACTCAAGTTCCTCAACGACAATGGTCTATGTCATAAATGCCTTTACCCTGGTGCTCAAATCAGTAAAGGCAAACACAGTGAAGGGAAGTGCCAACGTGATTTCACTTGCAAACATCCTGCACACATGAACGAGGTGACCAAGAAGCATGTTTTGGTATGCAATGATCACAAGTTCGACCAAGTCAACAAAGATATCCTCGAGCATTATAAGAACCGATGCATCAGGAAGCAACCATTACCAGCATACTCCAAGGACATCAAAATCTTCCACAGCTCTTACAAATCAAACCATCAACCAGGAAATGATGATTCCAACAATGCTATCTTTATGCTTCAATCCATCAACATCAACAAACGGAAGTACACAATATTTTATGACTCAGGCTGCAGCGACTTCATAAGTCGTTTTGAGGCAGTCAAACATCTTGGACCCAATGCAATCAAGGAATTCTCTGGTGACATCCAAATGGGTGGTGTTGGTGGTTCAATCAATATCACTTCACATGGAGTTTACAAAATCTCAATTCCACTCAGTCATGGATCCAACGCTGTAATGACTGGACCCTGCATGAAACCTTCCAACTTTATCCACTGAAAGGAAAAGTTTATGACGATATCAAAGATGAATTTGTGAAACAAGGTAACAATGCTGAATTTCTACCATCTGTGCCTACATCAATTGGAGGTGACGTTGACTTCATGGTTGGGGTCCGATACATGCGTTATTTTCCTGAGCCTGTTTTTCAGCTTCCATCTGGTCTCACTATCTATCGATCTCAATTTCTCAACACAGATGGCTCAAGTGGTATTATCGGAGGACCTCATGAGGTCTTCAACAATATTGGCTCCGCCCATCTATCAACACACTTCATATCAAATCAATTGAGTTTGTTCCGCAATGGATATCAAGTAAATCCAGATTTACGCCTGCTTGGTTATCATTCCAACACTGGTGATGTCACCAACAATCAAAGCAACACTTTTGATGAAAATATACCTCTTCAAAAACTCAACACCTTCAACGAAACTGAACGGGCTGGTAGTGAATGGTCATTTCGATGTGTCAACTGCAGAGGTTGTGAGACGTGTCGTCAATGAGATAATGAGCATCAGAGAAGAGACCGAACAGCAAATAATAAATGACTCCGTCACAGTGGACATTCAGAATCATCAATCAATTGCAACTCTTCCACTGATGAGTAATCCAACACAGCGTCCTATTCCAAATCGTGGTATCGCACTGAAGGTCTACAATCAGCAATTGCATCGACTCTCCAAGAATTTCAATGACAAAGAAGACATTATCAATTCTGAGCTCAAACTTCAATCCCTTGGGTATGTCGACTTTGTCAAAAATCTCCCTACAGAGACTCAGAAGTCCTTGCAAGATTCACAGTACCAAAATTTCATCCCATGGCGTGCTGTGTGGAAAGAAAGTTCAATATCTACACCATGTCGAGTGGTATTTGATGCTTCCACGCTTCCAGGCTTCTCCCTCAACGCCATCCTTGCCAAAGGAAGAAAGTTTTTTGGTTTTTTGGGACCCTTGGGGCATAAGGTACCTGTTGAACGCAAAAATTCCAAAATTTGCGAATTGACCGTTGATAACATTAGGGAGGGACCCAATGACGTCAAGGTTTTGGGAAAAACTTCAAAATGCGATATCTCGAGTTTGAAGAAGAGTTGGGAGGTCGTTGACCCCTGATTTTATCGAGAATTTTATGGGGAATGAGATGAAAGGTTTTATAACGCTTGAGTAGGACTTTCGATTTCGGCTGAATTTTTAGCCATTTTCAGTTGATGACGTCATCAAAATTAAAAAAATGCGATAACTAGAGATTGGAAAGGAGTTGGGAGGTCGTTGACCCCTCATTCTATCGGGAATTTTATGGGGAATAAGATGGGATTGGAAAGGAGTTTGGAATTGGCTTAACCCCTCTTTGGATCGGAAAATTTACCGAGATTGCAATGAGAGAGGGGTGCTATGAGGCCTTGGGACTTTTGGGTAAGCAGCGTGAGAAAATCAAAACAAAACAGCCGAAAAGAACTGAACTGTCGGAATAAATAATGGGAAAACGTAAAAAAACAAACTATTTTTTGATGAGCTCTTACTCCATTCTTTCCAAAAGTCAGTGAAATTAAAACTGATGAAAGATATAGAAATTATTACAAAACCACTCGACACATACGTGACACAACCCAAAGGAAATAAATTCAGCTTTCGGCACTTTTGTTTGTTTCGTGAAAAACCAAACAGTTCTTTTTATCAATGTATGCATAAAAACTTGAAATTCTTTAATACTTGTCATGAATATTTCCCATAACAAAACGAGGGAAATTCAATGTCTTTGATTAAACCAGGTAATGAGGGATTTTTGTAAAAAGTGTCTTGTGTCTCTCCCAATCCTCCACGAAACTGTGTCTTTGACTTTTCAGCATCAATTCTTCAACAATCAATACTTCTTACTTCGAAAATTCGACACGTTTACAGCTTGACGAAAGTTGTAAGTCGACAAGTTCGCCCCAATTAGTTTTTGTTGCAAAAATGTTGTTTCAGACCATTCATATAGCTTAAACCAGTATGCATTTTCTCATCTGCTATGCATCGAAACAAAAACATCGAAAAGTGTTATCAATCTGATAGAGAAACGCAACAATAAAGAATTTCTTCTCAATCGAAAAAATACAATACATCTTCTTTTTCTGTGTACTGTATAATAATTTCACATCTCTGAAAAAGCTGCCGTATTTATTTTGAAGCTTCTGGATCGACAAAATTTTTCTTTATTTTATTTTGGTGTGCATAATTTCAGTGGGAACTTCAGTCGAATTTTTTTTGTTCGAATCTAACATTCGAATCTAACAAGACTTTCGAACAAAAACATTCGATATTCGAAATTATAGAGAACCGGAAGTTATTTTTCATCTTTTAACTTCGGAATTTTTGATTTTCTAACTCGGGAAATTGTGATTCCATTAACTATTCGAGTTATTTTTCTTTTTTTAACTCGGGAATTTTTGCTTCCTTTAACTTTCTATAAATAGATTAAATCTATTAAATTTTACGTTTAATAAAAAGGCTCGCCTCGCTCGTAAAATATCTCTCGTATTGCACTCAAAGTCATGCGATAACTATTACTTATTGAGTCTTCATTGGATTTGTAATCATAGAATCTATCAGATCAACTAGAAATCGATTTCATTTCAATAAAGTTAAAAATTTATGTCAATCCATTTCGGTGACGACATTTAGGGCCAAAATGACGTCCTCGTCACAAGATTCACAGTATTTTGAGTTTTGATCCGTTTTAAGTTGTAAATTTTAGATTTACGGAATTTTGGATTTTCGGAATTTCTTTTGGATTTTGGATTTTCGGAAAAAGAGTACGATATTCTTTTGAGCAGCGGATTGATAGCTCTTCTTACATAGCTAGTGTGGGCTCGAGGCGTCTATAGAATCCTTTCGCTTCGCGAACACGAGACTCGTTCTCCGTGCGTAACCCCTTTTACGATTGATTACGCACGGAGCGAGCGTAAGCGAGCGGAGTGCGACTCTTTTGGCAAACGCATGCGCGTAAGCAAAATTTCAATGATATGCGGGCCCAAAAAATGGAAATTCAGTTTTTTTTTCGCGATTTTTTTCGTCTAGCCGCTACTCCACCATGTTTTGCCTCTGGAATGTTTCAACTTTGAAAATTTCGTGAAAATTAGCGTTTTTTAAGAAGAAGTTGTTGCAGTGTCAATCTTTCTCAAATTTAAAACCCAACTTTCCCTTGGAAAAAATTGACGTTTTTGGTTTTTTTAGGACCCTTGGGGCATAAGGTACCTGTTGACCGCAAAAATTTCAAAATTCGCGAATTGACCGTTGACAACATTAGGGGTAAAGGGACCCACTGACGTCACGGGTTTGGGAAAAACTTCAAAATGCGATATCTCGAGTTTGAAGAAGAGTGGAGAGGTCGTTGACCCCTTAATCTATCGGGAATTTTATGGGGAATGAGATGAGAGGGTTTATAAGGCTTGAATAGGACTTTCAAATTTTGCTGAATTTTTAGCCATTTTCAGTTGATGACGTCATCAAAATAAAAAACATTCGATATCTCGAGTTTGAAGAGGAGTTTGGAAATGGCTAACCCCTCTTTGGATCGGGAATTTTATAGGGAATGAGATGGGAGGGTTTATAAGGCTTGGCTGGACTTTTAACCATTTTCAGTTGATGACATCAAAACAAAAAAAATGCGATAACTCGATATTGGAAAGGAGTTTGAAAATGGCTAACCCCTCTTTGGATGGATCCGAAAATTTATTGAAAATGCAATGAGAGAGGGGTGTTATGAGGCTTTAGGACGACTGTTTATATTTTCGGCGGGAACTTGTCGAATTTTTTTGTTCGAATCTAACAAGATTTTCGAACAAAAACGTTCGAAATTATGGAGACCCGGAATTCCCGAGTTATTTTTTCCGAGTTACGAAAAAAACTGAGTTATCCCGAGTGATGAGGTCATTTTTGGAATAAATTGACATCATTTTACATTTCATAACTCGGTTTATTTTGCTTCCTTTAACTTTCCGAGTTATTTTTCATTTTGTAACTCGTGATTTTTGCTTCCTTTAGCTTTTGAGTTATTTTTTATTTTCTAACTCGGGAAATTGTGCTTCCTTTAACTATCCGAGTTATTTTTCCTTTTTTAAGTCGGGAATTTTTGCTTCCTTTAACTTTCTGTAAGTAGATTTACGTTACACTGATTGGCCTCATAAAAAGGCTCGCCTCGTAAAATATTTCTCGTATTGCACTCAAAGTTTTAGGGCCAAAGCAAAATGACGTCATCGTCACAAGATTCGCAGTATTTTGAGTTTTGATCCGTTTTAAGTTGTAATTTTTAGATTTATGGAATTTTAGATTTTCGTTCGGAATTTCTTTGTGATTTGTGATTTTCGGGAAAAAAGTACGATAGTCTTTTGATGAGCAGCGGATTGATGCCTCCACCTCTTCTTATATAACTAGTGGGCTCTATAGAATCCCTTTCGCTTTGCGAACACGAGACTCGTTCTCCGTGCGGCGTAACCCCTTTTACGATTGATAATATTGTCTCTGGTTTACGGTCTGGTCGAAGTAACTCGTCTGCAGGGATATCTGTCCCTGCATATGCATGGCATGAACCCCCCCCCTGGCCGCAGGGGGGGGGCTAAAACCAAAATCTTCCTGAAAAAGGCTGGGGGCTGGATTTTTTTTTAATTTCAGGGGTTACCTATGATCTCTGGGGGTACCTAACTTTTATACAGTAAGGTCTGGGGGCTGGGGAACTATATTTTATATCTTGCTTAAATCTAACTATCATTATTCTTTTCAATTATAAAAATATACATTTTTTTATTTCTTGACATATACAGAAAAACAATTGTTAATTAATGAAGTTTTCCTTTGCTTGTTCCACTCTGTGTATTATTATTTTTGACCTTGTAATTGAGAGCTTGTTGAAAAACTATACTTATGTGTGTTTAAATAAAAAGAAATTCAAATCATTTGTATGCAACAGTAACAGATAGGTGAACAATACTTTCATACTCAAAGTGTCCAGAAAGAAACTCAAAGACAAATAATGTAATTATTACAAGACCATGCTAGAATTTCCTTTCGCCACATGAAAGTTTTCCAAAAGTGATGTTTTTATTTTCGTGGAAGAGAAATGAGAAAATGTTTTACTTGAATTGTGTTATTAGTTAGATAAAAGATTTGATTGAAGCATAGTGTCACAACAAGAAGTAAAGGGGAAGTAAAATTATCTCTGACTGCAGACTAACTCATAGACTATTTTTTTTGTAGAAGATTAACAAACTAACAAAATAATAATAAAATTCACTTTAACTAAACAATATGCCAAATAACAAACGAGGAAGTGTAACCGGATTTGATGGTATCAATGGAACAGCAACTGCAAAGCGAATTAAGATCTGGGAAAAGAATCAAGTAGCTGAATTCAAATTTGTCCATGATGCATGAAAGTATTTGTCACAAAGTTGCTTGAAGATGAAAAAGTTTCAAACGCACAAGTCATTCCCCTTGATGTAAAAGAAGGACTTAATCTTGTCCAGAACGAGTTTGATACAAAGGACATAAAGATAACATGCACTGATGATGGTAACAAGGGTTACAAAACCTTTTACCTCTTGTACTGTGACAAATGCAAGAAAGACAAGTTACCTATCTTTCAAGGTATGTAGTTATTTTATATATTTTCAAGATCGCTAGGTAGGTCTGAATTTGACAAAATAGTTAGTTAAAAAATATTTTCAGCCAGATCAAATGAAATACTGAATTCCTATGATAATGTTTTTTTCTTTCTTTTTTTGAGCAATCTAATGATACATGATACAAGTTTAATACTTTACTACCTCTGATTATACATTATATATAACTAATCCATGGTGAATTCGAGTGAACTTGAGTTTAAATTCCTTTGTTCAGATAAATATTCAAGCCACTTGCCAGCAGACTTGACAATTCAAGAGTTGCAAGCTAACTGGGACAAGCTGGTAGCCCTTGACCCAGCAGTTGCAAAGGATGTTGATTTATGTGGCACTCTCCTACCAAACGAGGCCAATTGATCACACAAACAACTTCCATGCTGAATTTGTGTCATCCAAAGCGAAATCATCTATGAAAAGGCCATCACCATCCAGCAACAGTCCTGTAGTTGTCCCAGCGAAAAAGAATGCCTTCATACCAGGCAGTTCTAAAACCTATCACCAATGTACAAAAACGGTCAAAGATACTTCAAGTGATGGAAAAGCAGTTTCCATCACATCAAAGTCTGTAGCCTGGGTATCCAGACTCAAAATTTTAGAAAAAAACACTCTTACCTCAACATACAAAGTTTCTAAAATTATAGAGTCTGGTGCAACTAAAAAAGTCTGATACAGTTTTGAATGACACAGTCTGTGAGTAAACCCTTGTTGACAGAATCTCAAAACTGTGGAAACCCAGGCAGACACACATAATTACTTACCATAAAACCTCTTTTACAAACTCAATAAACTTTCAAAACTACTTTAAACTATATCAAAACGTCAGCCACATTCATAAAGGCTCCTTTCCATCAGCCATTTTTTTTAGAAATGAACCTGCGTTTTCATTTTCATTTGTTTATATTTTTTTGCAAGGTCAGCTTTTTCCATAAATTATGCGCGCGCATCGAAAAATATCACAAACCCCGCGAAAATTCTGCTCAGTGACTGGGCGCGTACTGACCAATTAGAGACACTCGCATATGCAGGGACAGATATCCCTGTAGACGAGTTACTTCGACCAGACCGTAAACCTGAGACAAGATTATAAAAAACTAGACGGTGAAATAGTTTACGGTCTGGATATCCAGGCTACAAAGTCTGGCAAATGGGAGATTGATATTGCAACATTGTTAGATCCATCTGTCTCTTTGTACAAGGTAGTTTCTATTTCTTTGTTTTTCACACTTTATTTTCAGGTATCCAAATCTTGGTAAAATTTCTTAAACCTGTCAAATTATTTAATGGTCTGGTAATATTTAAGTCTTACCTTCAGTTACCTTCCTTTTGTAAAAAACATTTTCTGCACTTGTCTAGGTTGCTTCAAATGCAGACGAAATACTTGCGCAAGATCATTGTGTATCAATTGTACTGGCTGGTGCAAAGAAAGCAATGTCAAACAGTGCAACATTGCACCTATACACAACCTCTATGGCATCAATGCGTCGATATCATAAAGTCAAACTGGGTGGTCTTGAGATCAATGGGAAAAAGTTCCGCCCACCAGTTAGGGCACAAATCAACGAAAAGAATATACCCATCATTCAGAAGACCATCGTTAACGCCTATAAACATCTGACAAAACCTACAGCTTTCAACAAAGCTCCGTATCAAGCTCTTGGATCAACTGGAACGTTTGGTAAACACTTTAGTATTATGAATGATGGGATTCAAAAATTTACCAAGGAGTTCAATCGAGTTTTTGTAAGGACAATCGATCCAGATTTTGATATTATCAATCTTCCTTGGGCACTTAGAGAAATACTAGCCGTCACCCGGCGTCGCACCCGCCGAGTAGAGTGTTGTTGAACACATCAAAAGCCCTTTGGATGGCAAGGGATGTGTTCAAATTCACAGCAAAAATTTCCACATTTTAAACGCACGTGGAAGAAAGTGTCCAAATTCACAGCAAAAATTTCCACGTTTTAAACGCAAGTGGAAGAAAATGTCAAGTTTACGACAAAATTGAAAGTTTTCCACATTTTAAACGCACAGGGAAGAAAACGTCCAAATTCACAACCAAAAGTTTTCCACGTTTTAAACGCACGTGGAAGAAAATGTTAAGTTTATGACAAAAGTGAAAGTTTTCCACATTTTACACGCACAGGGGGAAGAAAATGTCCAAATTCACAGCCAAAAATTTTCCACGTTTTAAACGCATGTGGAAGAAAATGTCGACCAATAATGATATATTGTATCATGTCGGTTGATTATCTTTGAATATTAAATCTAAACATGCATTTTAAACGTGAAAAACCTTTTGGTTGTGGATTTGGACGTTTAGATTCTAAAAAGTGAGTCGGTCGGTCTATAAAGTGAGTCGGTCGGTTTAAAAAGTGAGTCGGCCGGTCTAAAAAGTGAGTCGGTCGGTCTAATAAGTGAGTCGGCCGGTCTAATAAGTGAGTCGGTCGGTCTATAAAGTGAGTCAGTCGGTCTAAAAAGTGAGGCGGTCGGTCGGTCTACAAAGTGACTCGGTCGGTCGTTCTAAAAAGTGAGTCGGTCGGTCTATAAAGTGAGTCAGTCGGTCTAAAAAGTGAGGCGGTCGGTCGGTCTACAAAGTGACTCGGTCGGTCGTTCTAAAAAGTGAGTCGGTCTGTCTACAAAGTGAGTCGGTCGATTGGTCTACAAAGTGAGTTGGTTTAATTTTTCAAATATACCTAGCATGATCAAAGTTGATAAAATGTCCTGTTTTTCAAGAAATAGAAGAAAGAGATTGCATCTCTCATGCCAAACCAAACGAAGCATCAAATCCAGGAAAGATTAATAATAAACTTCATCATCAACCATTTCTTGTAACAATCACACAAAAATCATGATCCAATTCAACTCATTAAAGCATAAAACCCAAAGAAAAATAGCAAAAGAGCAGTAGCAACCAGTTGTTTTTTTGCCGCCATCTTTATTTTGACTGTTAGAAAGCAGTATGGTCCGATTAGAAATACGCTTCCGAACCGGGCGACGTTTCCCGATTGGCAAGGAACCGTAGGCGTTTTCCGATGACGTGTCTCAAAAGAAACGTACTCCGCCTCAAAAAAAAACTCTACTGTTTTTCCCGCTCGGAGCTCGATTTAAAAAGAAACTTGGAAAAAAATCCATAATGGCCCCCCCACGGCTCACTCACATTAGACTTTTAGTATATAGACAGGGAGGATCAATGGATGCAAAGAAGCTTGTAATTCACACTTTTAAAATGATACATGAAATAATAAAATTCAGGTAAGAAGTATTTTTTTTTACTGAATCACGTTCATTACATAAAACTTTGTTACATTACCAAAGTGCATCTGCAGACCCTACATTAATTTATTTTTTATTTGGTTTGTTTTTAAATGAATGGTGATTTCCCTTTACCTATTAATGATTTATGAAACATAATTTACCTTAGTATATTTTGATTTTTTACTCTTGTTTTTTAAGGGACAGTTCATTTCGTAACGCCGAAGCTGAATTCATCAAGAATTTCAATTCAAAATACCCTGATACCATTCCTCCCTCAAATATTCCACCGATTTTTCGATGTACCAGTTTGGCAAAGTGTGATTTTGAAGCGAAAGAAATCGAATTGGTTTTCAACAGCTGGCCATCAGCACTAGTTGCAGATGGTGCTAGTGTAAATCCAGCAGCTGGAAGGATCATGACCGAACAGTATGGACTAATCTCCCCGACAACCAGATGTTCTGGCCATGCTGCTAGTGGATCTCTTAAGAGAATGACAACCTCAAAAACTATGCAAGTAGATGCAATGGTTACTTTTGCTGAAGGGCTGAGACCGGTTCTGAAACATTTCAAACTCAGTGGCAAAAGTTCAAGTACACTAAATGATGCACTCGAAGTTATGGAAATGAAACCTCTCAAGGCAATGGCATGGTGCCCAACACGAATGGCCAACATACTTACATCGAGCAAGCGTGCTGTTGAAATTCTCTTCCCAATATGTGATGTCTTGGTATCAGCTAATCTTAAAGAAGAGAGTGTAGCCTACTTCATGTCACCAACCTGCATGATATTGCTTCATCTTATGGCAGATCTAGAGCCTATTTTTGTGGGTAAATATTTGCGTAGGTTGGACACCAATGATGCTACTCTCTTTGAGGTTTTTGACCAAACAGAGCTGTTTGTCAAGTTGGTTAGTGAACTCAAAACTCCTTCACTTGATGGATTTCTCCAGGGGCTCAGTGAAGACGAAAATGGAAACATCGTTTATGAAAAGAAAGAAAATGAAGATGAAGGTATAAGTCTTACTTTATAGTTTGCTGTCTTTAAATAGATCCGAGTTCATTTGAATATACTTTTTGTAAATATTTCAATGTTGGAACTAAAAGATATAAAAGAAATGATAAATCACAAATGTAATGTCTCTAATAGTTCTCTATCTCCCCCCAGTCATTACTGAAGGGAATGACGATAATATATACACGTGTGCGCAAGCCTTCAAATGAGAGGCTGGTTGAAAGTTTCTGGATGTAGTTCCATAATGTACTAACAAAAGCTTGTGTCTGAAAGTCTTTGACGTACATAAATAAACAGTGTTCAACGAAAACTTGTGTTTGAAAGTTTCTCAAGTAAATCAACAGTGTTCAAACAGAAGTTCATGTTTGAAAGTCAGTAAGGTAGCTTGGAGGTTTACGAATATGACTTGATCTTCGTAAGGCTGAAGCTTGCGCGTTGGTTGTAGGTGTTGGATCCAAAGTTGATGTTGGTCCGTCGGTGCTGCAGAGGGGTTCTTTGATGGATGTGTCTGCTCAGTCAAGTGAGCAGGTGGTGTTGGAGATACGCCGTGAGCATAAGTTGTTTCTCTTGGTGTGTTGAGCAGTTGTTGGGCTGTAGGAGAAATTGGTACCGGGATGTCGTTCCCGACGAATTGTGGTGTTTGATGAACAGGTACGTAGCGGCGGAGAAATTTACGATTTCTGGGAGTGACACGTCTCGATCCATCTACACGTACAACGTATTGGTCATGTTGTCTGACTTCGACGACAGATCCGGTTTTGTCCCACTTTTTTGGATGGGGGCCAATTTGGTTCTGCAATCTCACTCGATCACCAACACGGAGTGGGGGCAGGCGTCTTGTGTGCTGCTCCAACCGTTCAGCAATCTTCATGTGACGATGACGGAGTGCGTTCTCGCGGTCTTGGAGGACGTTCTGCCATGTGGAATGTGGTAGGTATTTACCAGGAAGGATTGGAATAAAATCTTTGATGGGACGGCCAAATAAACACATGGCGGGTGAGAGCTTGGTGTCCTGGTTAGGTGTGTTGCGGTATTGTAACATTGCACGTTGGAATGATTCGGTATCGAGCTCCCCATTCGGTCCAGAGTTGTCGGTGAGCATTCGCTTGACGGTCTTGACACCGATTTCGGCGCGGCAGTTGCTGTGTGGGAAGGCAACAGATGAACGGCGATGCTTGACGCCCCAATTCTTCAGAAAAGTTTCAGTTGATGACGCGGTGAATTCTGGACCTCCATCAGATGATAACTCGTCCGGTATTCCGTAGGTAACAAAGGAGCGTCGGAGACAATTTATTAGGCTGGTGGCACCCTCTTTGGACTCTTCAACGATGGGCCAGTTTGAATATCGATCAACACATACGAGGTAATAATGTCCTTTGTGGTGAAAGAAGTCACCACACAGATATTGGAAAGGATACTCTGGGTATGTGAGAGGCGTTGGTGGAGCAGATGGTTGCGATGGGGCGATGCGGTCACAATGGTTGCAGTTGTTACGTTGTTTGACAATGTCTTTTGAAATACCAGGCCAAAAAACAGACGAATCAGCTCTGGCGGTCATGGATGTGACACCGTGGTGTGCCGCATGCAGGGCAATCAGGACGGCTTGTCGAAGCTGCTTGGGAATGATGACTCTGTCCTTGTAGAGAGCGACACCATCAACGGTTGAGAGATGATCTATGAATTGATGGAATGGTTGAACTGAAGCTGGAATTTCGTTTTTGCTAGCTGACATGTTAGAGTCGATGAAGTCAATAAGCTGTTTCATCTCAGGGTCACTGGCTGATAGTAGACGTACTTTGTCCCAAGTGATCGATTGGATTGATTGGAGAGTATGGTTGGATACATTGATGGGTGCAATGTCATCTTGGAGAAACAATGGTTCTGGCGAAGGATCACCCGTTGGATATCTTGACGTTGCATCAGATGCACGGTGTTTCAGTCCAGGGATGTGATACATGGAAAATCGATAGCGTAGGGTGAGTTCTTTCAGGTTCTCAAGCCGGTTGTTGGGTATGTCATCCAAAGAGCGATTGGTGAATAGACCCAAAAGTGGTTTGTGGTCGACAGCAATGATCAGTTCTTTACAACCAAGGACGAAATGTCTTGCCCTATCAAGGGAATACGCAACTGCAAGAGCCTCTCCTTCCACAGGTGCATAGCGTGATTCAGCTGGGCTGGTGAAACGACTGCCGACTAGAACGACTTGCCACCCATCTTTACAGCACTGTGGTTTGATACTTTTGCACGAACAATGTTTCTGATAGAGTAAGAATCCCACACCGGTTTTCGACCAGTCGGTAGCAAGACATGTAGGCAATCCTTTGTCGAAGATCTTAACGCCTTTTTCGATTTCGCTAACGATATGCAGTTTCGACTGTTCAAATGCATGCTGGAGTTCGTCCGTCCAGCAAAACGGAGACTTTGGTTTTAACAATTCACGGAATGGCAACATTGTCTCTGTCATACTAAAAGCATATGAAACTTGGTTTATGAGCCCGAACGGGAAGTCAGTGATAGCCCTTAGCATGGATGGAGCTGGTCGTACAGAACCAAGGGTGATCTCGAACCCCGCAAATTCAACAATGTTCTCTCCAAATTTGAATTTCGATGGGTTTTGGATTATCCCATTCTTTCCACAAATGTCTAACCACTTGCAAGCTTGGTAAAAACTAGCTTCAAGGTCCTCAGACCAAAGTAATGCATCATCAATAACTTTGATCTTATCAGGAAAGTCTGACACAATCTCGTCGAATCTACGTGAATAGCCGTCGCCGGATGCTATGTAGCCTTGAGGGAGGGTTTTGTAGCGGTACCTTCCCCAAGGGGTGATAAACGTTGTGAGATGGCGGTCCTCTTCTCGGAGAGGTACACTGTGGTAACCGTTCCAAGCATCAGATACGGTTTTCCTTTTGTTTGTAGGAACGGAGCGCACTTGATGATACGGTGATTGCGTGTGATGAGTCTCTCTAAAAGCATGTTTATTTAGCGGTTGAAAGTCGACAGTTCGTCTTGGGTTGCCATTCTTTTTAGCGCAGACAACCATACGGTGGCACCATGTAACTGGTTCTCCTATTGGTACTGGTTCAATCACGCCTAAACGAACGTCACGGTCTAGATTAGCTTTGACTGTGTCTTGCCAATGGATGGGTACGGGTATGGGAGAATGATGTGCAACTGGTTCTGCCTCTGGGTCGATCATGAGTTTCATAGGAGGTGCTTCCATTAGTGGCAGCGGCTGATGTTCGCAGGTATTGAATGTACTATTACCATAGTATTCCAGTAGAAAGTTCTCTAATTTGTGGCGGTTCTCATCTGTGGCTGGAAAAGGAAGTTCTGTTGGCAAGAGTGGTGGGAGGGCTCTTCTTGGGCAGCCACACTCTGAAACAATGTCCTGAGGGATGTTGATATCTGCCAATGATAGGGATTCACCAATAGTAGGGAAGGTTTCGGAGATGATACCCAAGTCTATGCACGCTCCCCGACTCAAGAAGAACTTGTCGGACTCGTTTGTAACGTAAACGAATTGTTTTGTTTCCTTGATGGTACCATCCTCACGTTTTCCTGACATTTTGAGTATAATCGCACCAAGGACTTTGATTGACTGGTTGTTTGCTGAGTTGAGTTTCATGGTTGTTGGAAGAAGGTCCTTCTTGTTGAGTCCAAGACGTTGGATGTGTTTGAAACTGATGAGGCAACTCTGGCATCCCGTATCGGCCATTGCTCGGACTTGAATCGGTTTTGACTCGAAGGCAATTGGTTTGAAGCCAAGCTGGAGGTAGTCTTCTTCGGCAACTTGGATGGACAACGGAATGAAGGGCTGCGATTTTGACGATCGCTTTTTCCAGGTGTTGGTCGACGGATCGTAACAATGGTGAGCAATTGGCGACTCTGTAGAAGCGTTGGAAGAAACAGCACATAGGGTATTGAAAACACTGTTGGATTCTTCTTGGTTCAATTGGTTTGAAGCCAAGCTGGAGGTAGTCTTCTTCGGCAACTTGGATGGACAACGGAATGAAGGGCTGCGATTTTGACGATCGCTTTTTCCAGGTGTTGGTCGACGGATCGTAACAATGGTGAGCAATTGGCGACTCTGTAGAAGCGTTGGAAGAAACAGCACATAGGGTATTGAAAACACTGTTGGATTCTTCTTGGATCGAAGCATTGTCAGATTTCTTTTCCACACGTTTAGGTTTATCCTTGCTTCTGCACATGTGGTCAAAATGGTGAGGTCTGTGGCAATATCCGCAAGTGTGGTTGAACGCAGGGCAAGAGTTTCTCCTAGACTGAGACGTGAAGTTTGTACCGTGACCAAACGTGCCACAATACGAACATTTAGAGTTTTTATCAACTTTGTCAGTCTTATCAGTTTGTGAGGATTGTTTCAAAGTGTCTCTCTTAGATTTTGAGTAGTTACTTCTGATGGCAGCAGCTTGATTGTCTAATAAACGATTCGCTGATCTCTTGCCTGCCTCTTTGGCTTCAACAAAATGAAAGACTTCCTCTAAGGTCATGTCCTGATTTGTATGACCTAAAAGTTCTAATTGAATGTCAGGATCAACAATCCCACGGCACAAAACATCACGTAAAATTTGTTCGGTATAGTCTACTACAATGTCACACTCATCTCCTGGGCAATCGATAACGTATCTGCATACTGCAGCTTGTCCCCGGAGGCGGGCACCGAAAGCACGAATAGATTCATCTTGATCCTGATGCATGTTGTTTAGAGCGACTCGGGCAACCATAATATTTTCCTCTCGGACGGCAAGTGATTTGATAGCTGCTAAGATGTCGTCCTCTCTCTTTTCGGTTAGTGGTCCGACAGAGGATCTCGTTAAATCTTTACGTAATTGTTCCTCGCAACACTCAAGCAATTGAATGATAATTTCTCTTCCAGCGACACGTGTGGCTTGTTTATACTCATTCCATCGGGTCAGGAAGTACGTCCAGTCTTCAGATGTGCTGGATGATACGATTGTTGGGCGCTTGACTTTCTCCACCTTTGTTGTGCCTTGACCTGCTTGGGCTGGACCGTTATGTGTCGAATTGGCGTGGGCGGTGATAAGGGCTGCAACAATGACTGCCTCTGTGTCTGGGGTGGCATAGTTGCATCCATGGACGGGGCAGTTAACAGACGGCATATTTAAACCAAAAGTTCCAACATAAATAGATCCGAGATCATTTGAATATACTTTTTGTAAATATTTCAATGTTGGAACTAAAAGATATAAAAGAAATGATAAATCACAAATGTAATGTCTCTAATAGTTCTCTAGTCTTTAATTTGTATTTTGTCTCTACTTGATGTTAAAGATAGACATTCATAATTTTCATTGTCTTTGATTTGATATCAGATTTTCTGGTTTCTTGTCTTATTATCTATCTCCTTTTCAAAACACTTTAATTTGGTGATTTAGTTTGCGTAAGTAAATTCAAAATACATTGCCATTTCTTAATTTATCAGGTGGACATAGTATAATGTTGAAGACCTCGCATCGGCCAAGTCGTCATAACAGAGAAAACAAAATGGATCTCATCAAACTAGAGGCGCAGTCACATAAGGAAAAGGTTATAAAAAACCTTATCGAAAATTCAGAAGATCAGAATCAAGCTTCCACCATAGTTGAGTTTGCATCTGCATTTGATCTGCAAAAGAAGGCTGACAAAAGTAAGCGAATTGACTACGTTCGCAAGCTCCATCATGTTTATGGGAAGAAAAATGTGCACACCATTACTGATGATGGAACCAAAGGAGATCTTGATACCTACACAATAAGCATTACCTACCCTCCAAAGGTTTCCTGCTCTGAAGAGGAATTAGTCAAAGAGTTCAACTCAATATGGCCTATTATCACAAAGTTATGGTTGACGTTCAAGGACAGCAAACCAGCTCGTAACCGAATCAAGAGGTTTTGGATGGAAATTATAGGGAATAATGCAGTTGATTATCCAAATCTCTGTGAGACCATCGAAAATCTCTACCTATTGGCAGCCTTAGAGATTGTTGGAGATGATGATGAATTTACCAAACGTGTAAGGGAACACCTACAAGAACAAAAATAAATGTAAATATGTGCTTTTGAGTAAACATTCGTTTGATTTCCGATCCGAATATAGATGAAACACTTGATAGAAAAAGTGAATGTTTTAGTTTTTATTTGTTTTCTTCCTTGATTGTCATTTTCAGAGTTTTTTAACAGGTTTATTGTAATATAGAAGATAGAGTATATTTAGTATATTAGTTTTGATCTTTGAAATTCTTTATCAAGAGTATGAAGAAACTAGTTGATATATTTTATCATTCGATTATTGTTCTAGTTCTTGACTTTTATTTGTTCACATCTAGGGTATTTAAAAATATCACAAGTGTAGTGTGATTTATATCTAAACTTCTGTTATAAGAACATCTGGTTAGATTCTCACCCTCACTTTTGAACATTCTACAGTTACATTAGAAATATATTTGAAAGCTTAATTTCATGACTTTTGGGGGTACCTGAAGATTTACTCAAGTCACAGGGGGTACCTACTAACATCTGTTGTTTGGGGGTACCTAAAATTCAGGGGGTACCTAAACCCCTGGTCCATGCCATGATATGCGAGTGTCTCTAATTGGTCTGTACGCGCCCAGTCACTGAGCAGAATTTTCGCGGGGTTTTTGATATTTTTCGATGCGCGCGCATAATTTATGGAAAAAGCTGACCTTGCAGAAAAAGAAAACACAAGTTCATTTCTAAACAAAATGGCCGCTGGAAAGGAGCCTTTATGAATGTGGCTGATGCTGTGATGTACTTTAAAGTGGTTTTGAAAGTTTATTGAGTTTGTAAAATAGGTTTTATGGTAAGTAATTATGTGTGTCTGCCTGGGTTTCCAAAGTTTTGAGATTCTGTCAACAAGGGTTTACTCACAGACTGTGTCATTCAAAACTGTATCAGACTTTTTTAGTTGCACCAGACTCTAAAATTTTAGAAACTTTGTATGTTGAGGTAAGAGTTTTTTTTTCTGAAATTTTGAGTCTGGATACCCAGGCTACCATAATCCGTGAATCGTTAGGTGTGTGCGAGTCACATTTGCATTTTCGTTCAAAGCGCTTCTGGACAGACTTTTTACCATGTCTTGTCAACATTTCATGGTGGTTTTCGTTTTTTTAGCTCCCATTTTCCTTGAGCTAAACTGAACAGGCCAGTCTCTCACTTGAATCTACAATATTTGTAGTTGTGTTAAATCTGCAAATCTACAATATCTTTTGATTCGGGGTTATTAGGTTACTACTTGTTTTGTAGATCGCTTCAATTTACAAAGTCTGTACTTTCGGTTAACTAAAATGGTAGACAAAGCAATGGCAGACTAGATTTCGTGAATTTTGATTTGGATTTGGATTGAAATTCAGGTACATTGGTTTTGTTTGGAAAGTGTCAGTAGACTGAAATCAGATTGCAACATGAACAATCTCTTGTCATACCTTGTACAATATACATACAGCTGACAGTCTTTTTTATTAGCTTATAACACAGGCTGCTTTACTACTGGATTGCATCGCATCGTGTACTAGTCACAGCCACAGCACAGGCATTTACATTTAGGCAGTGGTGCGTGCACTCTAGGCTCCACACACAGCGCATCATAGGAGGCAGCAGGGCAGGGGTATGTACGTTTGTACGGTGGTGGTGCAGCATTCTTACCCAGCAAATATAATAATCGAGTCATTATATTGTTGTAATCTATCGAGGCAGGGGGCGGGCGCTGCTCTCCTTCTCCTACTACTGGCGGCCTTCAGGCTGCATTTATTTGGCAGTGCGTGGCTAGACTAGGCCGAGATCACAAATAGCTTGAATTCACGTCATTTTTGGCTCTGAAATGTGGGTCCGTCGGTCGGTCGGCAATAAAAATGTCGGAAAAATACACTCTGGCCATAGGCTTGTTCAGGCGGCAAGTGTCATCTAGCGCGCAGTCTGCAGTATGTTTATTGTTACATGCGAAGCGGCAAAATCAGTTATGTAGCGCTCTAAAACGCAAAAAATCTTTGAAAAATTACGAGTAGAAATCGTTTTAAACGCTTGATGATTAAAAACTAACTAGCGCTAAATCTGCAAATGTTCTTTGGAAAATAACACCTAAAAATCCGACAGATTCCCCCGACCTTCCAACTAAAAACTATCAGATTTTTCAGATCAAATGTGAGTCGGTCGGACGACGTGAACACAAGTTATTTGTGATCTCAGCCCTATACACGCTGCTATTAGTGGATAGCAAGAAAACAACCCTTGAACACCCTCGAACATTGTATGATGGAGGTAAAATGGTGGTACTGTGGGTGGGATTCCAACCAGCTGGGGTTTCATAGGTTAAAAGAGAACCTGCTGTACACTGTAATGTTAGGGCTCAGCCCCATTTTAGCCTTAAAATGCTTGCTTAAACTTTTGGGTTTGATTGTTTAAAAGTTTTGGATAGCGTTTTGAGCATCGTTGCACTTTTAAAACATTGACGTGACAAAAAGTTGACGATCTTTAGAGCTTCAGCGTGTCGCGTTAAGAAAACTCCACAGCTGTTATGAGGTTAAACGGGTCAAGCTGGAGTTTTTACAAGTTCTTTGATGACTCTGTCGGTCGTAAAAATGTTGAGACAAACGATTTTATTACTTATTTTAAAGAACGCGACATCCCTATTGTTTAAAATAACCAATCAAATAAGCATCTTGTAAAAACTCCAGCTCATCCCGATTAAACCGGTCGTCCAAATTTTAAAGGACCAGTCAAAGGAGAACAAAATGCAGGAAGAATGAGCTCTGCCATCAACTAGGGGCTCTGAGCCGTCATTATTATCAGATGTCAACTTCATAAAAAATTTATGTCCACATCTCTACACTCTATGAAGAAGAGACTTAAAGTTAACTCTAGCGTTTTTGGTCTTTCTTTTATCCTCATAGCTTAGTCTGCACTGTATCCAGTTAGTCTGCACTCCACCACAAAGGCTAATTATCTATTTTTTGAGGGTGGAAAATTTATTACGAGGTCATTAATGTTGTGTTGTGCGTGTTTCCTGTTTTTTAATGTTTTTTTGTGTGTTATCATTTCAGCCTTTTATTAAGGTCTTTTGGCTGTGGAGCTTAGCTTTTATACTATTATATACTAATCTGTTTTTCTTTCAGGTCACTAATATATATATATGTCATGTATTAAAAAGTGTCACCTCACTAATGACCTGGTTATTAAAACCTACTTTAAGAAATTTGCATATTTATCTAATAAATAGCCATAAAAAACGAAATAATATTCTGTTTTTGAATTAAATTCTTCTTATTTTCTTCTTAGTTTAAAAATGACAATTAACAATTAAATATGGATGAATTAGAGATATTAGGGGGGGGGGGGTTTCAGGGGGTACCCGATTCCGCAATTCCGCCAATTTTTTCTCCAATTTCCGTCAAACCGTCTTAAATTGAACAAAAATTCCGTCACCGAAAATTCCTTTCAAATTCAATATTTTTGTCGAAAATTCCGCAAATTTTGAATATCTTTTACCAATTCCGAAATTCCGCAAATTTTTTTGCTAAATTTCATTTTTCCGCACTAAAATTGTCTCCGTCTCCGTCAGAGAACCCAATTTCCGTAAGTCCGTCTAAATTTTCGCCACAAATTCCGAAAAAAGGGCCGATTCCGCTCCTCCGCCAACCATGAAACCCCCCATATTAGAGAGAGAAATAGAAGTTAAAAAGAAAGCAAAAGACTTTGAGGACGAGCTAAATAAACTTGAAAAGGAAGTGATAAATGACAAGAAAAGCAAGAGATAATGAAGAAGAACTTGAAGAGGAAAACGATGTTTGTGATGGACAAAGTGATACCAATCTGCCATCTTCAGGAGAAGATTTTGGTTTGTATTTTATCTGAAGGAGTTATATACAATATGTAAGCTGATATTGTACACTATACCCTGGCTGATCTAGCCTTTTTAACAACAAGCTCATCCTTGTAGATGTATCTAATTGTTCTAATTTAAATTTAATTCCAGCTATTCATTATGATGACTTCTTACTCAAAGCTATAGACGAACTCGAAAATATCGTTCCTGATTCATCTAAAAAATGATCATGGGCAAATAGGATGGAAGTTGGGATGACACAATGGGGGCAAGCAAGGGGTGAATTAATGGAACTTGTTCTTCAAAGGGAATCAAGTCCTTCACTTTGCATGGCATGTAACCAACAAACAGCCTGCATTAGGTGCTTTTCTTGTTTTTGGAGAAAAGATTTGTGTGAAGTATGTGACAGAGACATCCATCAAAAATTGGTATTTCATGACCGCATGTTAATGATCATTTTCATAAGTTATCTCCAACAGAAGCTATTGATGAGGGCGAACTTGTTGATATTGGTGAGTAGTAGAGTGTCAGTAATATAATACAATTTATACTGTTTCAAGAACGTTTTTGATATCTATTCTAACAGATTCACAACCTTGTAGCACTGTCCTAAATCCAAGGAGGAAATTCAACTTATTAGTCTTGCTTTTACTATTTTTCAATTTATGATTATAGAGAAGTATCTCCCACTGCCTTCAGTTTGTCAAGAATGTAATCATAAATGCGAGAGCTGTCTTACCAAAATATCTACAGATTCAATCACAGTGATTACACCAAAAGGTAATGAGCTTTTTAATTCTTCGAGCAATCATTAATATTTTTTCAGTTGAGTTATATTTCAAATGATATATATAATGTACTTGTTGGTTTATTCTAATACTGCACTTTAGATTTTATTTTAAAGGACTTATAACATTCCTACACATCCTTTTTTCTATTCAGGACGTTATGATTTCAACAAATTCCAATCGGGGTGTTGTAAATGTGGCGCATTTACAACACCTTTCACGCTTCATAATCTAATTAGAAACCATTTTTGGCCTGCATCACATGGGAGCAACCACACTTTATTCTACGAAGATTGTTATTTTTTCTGGGATCGTTTTACCAAGAGAATGCCAGGATCTTCATTGGCAAGTTTCGTTAGAAGTCTGGAAGATATCTCCCGTTTGAATGGAAGGGCAATATTCTCATCATATTAAATTTTGAATATCATCTAACACACACAAACATTGGTAGTTTAGTGGTAGAATACTCACAAACAGTGAGAGACTGGGGTTCGATTCCCTGCCAATGTAATTTTAACAGTATCATTAGATTTCTTTTTCTATTAGGTGGACTTGTATTACGTACATTACTTTATAGGTTGGAGTCATAAATCAATCATCTTTCACAACAGTTTTTAAAGAATGTCGATATATTCAATACGGGCTTAATCGAATGAGTGAAATATACAGCCCCCCACGCTTTATTTACTTATTATATAGTAGTATATTCTTTGGTGATTATCAGTACAAAAAACGTCAAACTTTTTTGACTTTTTCATTCCAATAACTTCACGATAATTAAATTTAGACCACTTCTAGGCCAATGTAGAGTACCATAATTTCAAAAATTTTCCGGCCCGTCCGCCCCAACCATGGTGGGGCCTCCTTAGTCACTATATCATTTAGCCCCCCCACTTTTAAAACCGATTCGCCGGCCCTGTGGTTAGCCGTTGGTCTTGTCGGGTCGCTTGTTACTTAAATGTTTTGCCCTTATTCTTAAATAAATCGTCGAAATTGTATCGATGCAAACCCCCGGAAAATTAGAAAAAGTAATATAACTTGGGAATATTTGATAAATAAATTTAAGTAACAGTGATTTTCAAATTCTATTCCAAAACATACTTCTTTTGATGTATAATGTTATATGTTTAACGGGGTGGAAATGCCTCCGGAAATTACTGAAAATTTCGAACACGCATTATTTTACCCGAGTGATATATCAAATAAATTTTCAAAGAATAATTGTCTAAAATAGAACAGAACTTTTATCAGAATCATTAAATAGTAAGCAAATATCTTCAAAGCAGTAAATCTGATTCAGCATTTTGAAATATCTTACTTAAACAATCTGTGCTCCTCATCTTTTGCTCGGATTAGAGTTATTCTTTATTCATTCTTTCTACAAGTCAAGGTCCATTTTTTCTACAAAAGACATAACAAAGGTTAAATAAAATGTCTGAGGCAGAAAATCCAGGCTTTAAAAAAAACAAATGCTAACAAACAAATGTTAAGACAGTTAAGACTATGATAAAACCTGATGAAAGAAACAACAAAATATAAGTATATGACTGAACCAGACCGAAGAACTAAGTCTAAATAATTGATTAACTCGGAAGGTGTTCGATTTCCTTACGATCAATCTTAAATTCAACTGGAAAAGGTATGCCATTATGCTTTTCGTCGCAATGTGATTGTAAATTGTAAAGCCAAACATTGGATAAGCATTTGTCAATGGGGCAGCGTAAGACACGGTTAGTGCAAGGATTTGTTTTGCTATTGAATTTTTTGGCTTTGCCATAATCTAAACTGTAAGAACAGTCTGTCTCGTCGATTTTGTAAAATACTTTATCACTCTTTTTGGAGGACACTTTCATTGTTAGCACACAAGTGTTTTTCCGCAAAACCCAAAAATTTCACTTCCAATTAGATCTTGTTTCATAATGTGCCTTCCAACATGGCATCTCATGCCTGAAAGGGGGATCGATTTTCTGCACTATGTACACCGCTTATGTCTGACAGAACTGCCAATAGTGGATGTCAGCGGCTCTTCTTGCTCTTGCAGCTGAAGGTGGACACCCATGTCTCTACCCACTCAGCATTTTATTGTCGTCGAACAAGGCGCGCGGCTTAACTATTGCATAAATTACATAAATCAAGCCTTCAACGGCTGTCGCTTTGAGCGCAAAAAGAGTTGAAACTTTTCAACTTTTTTTTTGATTAGCCAATCAGAAAGAAAGAAAATGTTCAGACTGTGTGTATTTTTTAAAGGGAAAAATAAGTGTGTGAGAAAAATTTTTCATCACGAGAGAAAAAAATTGTGTTTTTAAAACGAGAAGAGTGTTGGCAAGTAATAAATGGATCCACATGAAAATGAATACAGAGAAGAAGATATGAATTCGGCATGTGATTGGATCACACATAAGAATGAAGTCACTGCCTCTTTGGAGCGTGGCGGTTCTGCATCTTTCAAGGCATCAACCTTAGATGGATCTGGTCTAACTCCATCTTTCTAGATAATCATGCCCCAGAATGGGATTTCTTGTTTGCCAAACACACATTTCTCCGGATTTAATGTTAGTCCCTTTAGTGGCAGTCTGGTGGTGACTGAATCGATTACTTCATAGTGTTGGGAGTCGGTCTCTGTAGCGATGATGACATCATCATGGAGGACATGTGCTTCTGGTATGTCTGCGAATATTGGTTGGAGCGCTCTATGTAGCTCACCAGAAGCTGATTTCGTACTCATTGTTAGGGCTTTGTACCGCACGAGTCTTCCATTTGCGTGGAACACTGTGATGTATCGACTTACAGGTGATATCTCGAGCTGGTGGAATGCAGATTTGAAGTCTAGTTTGGTGAAAAAGTTACTGCCGGAGAGCTTGGCCCTGGTGTCTTCCTCTCTGGGAATTGAATTGGAACGTCGGTGTCGATAATTGCGTCATTGGCATTACGCATGTCTACAGTCACTCTAATTCCACCGTCATCTTTGGGAGCAAGGATAGCATTGGAGACCCATGGTGCAGGGCCAGTGTCTTCTTCGATTATCCCCTGTTTTTCCATTCTCTCGTTCTCGTTTTTGAATCTCTGGCGTAGATGGAACGGGATTGGACCGGCTGTTATGCTATCGGTTGAACATCCGTATCTATGTGTAGTTGTACTTGGTGGTCCTTCAATAAGCCTATCCCATCAAAGACAGTTTTGTGTGTACTGGTAACATGAGGGCGTTTCTTGTTCTTTTTTACACCTGCGCGGCGGACCAGGGTGGATTTGCTGATCGGTTTTGGAGTGGGATTAAATTTGATAACCCCAAGGTCCTCTGCGACAATACCGCTCAATAAAAACTCTTCTTTTTGCTTGACAACATATATTCTGACGTTTGCCACCCCTTCAACACACATGTCTGTGCCTTGATATACACCAACACAGTTAATAGATTTCGAACCATATGGTTTAATTTTCATTTTAGTTTTTGAAAGGGGTAAGTTCATTGGCAAGTTCTTTGGACATTACACTGATGTCTGTACCTGAACAGAATTCTGAGGACCTCGAGCGTGTCAATGAGGTGAATTTTCTGGTCTGTAAAATTTATCAAATTTCGCGATTTTCATAATAAAGAGTATTGAGCTCAAATTTAAACGTATAAACAAGTTCGAAATATTGTGTAATTGATTTAATGTGAAAATATAACCTTTAAACTCAAGTTTAGGGCAAACTCTTTTGTTAAAACTGTCAAAAACCGCGAGAAAACGACCACTGAAGTAAGGTCCCAAAATTGCTGTTTATCAAAAAAAGCAACGACTCGGCCGAGAGTTAAGGGTTAAAAACAACTGTTTAGGGTGGCCTGCACATAGGGGCACCTGATCTAGGGTCGGGGCTAATTTTAAGGCTTAAATATATTCTTCAGGAAGTTATTTTGTCCAAGGAAATTTCGAAGTCCAGACTTTGATCTCCTGTAATTCAAGATAGGGACAATGAAAAAATAGCCCCGACCCACGGTTCGGTCCGCAATTAATCTGGCTTTTTGATAGCCAATACAATCGCTGCATTTGCAGGTTTAGTGGGACCCATTACTCTACTAAAGAAAATTCATTGGATTCGAGGAAACATCAAAATTACAGACCAGACAAAGAATTACGTAATGCCCTCTACAAGCCACTGCGATTGGCTGATCGGGGAAAAGACGCGGAATCTGATTGGTGTAGAAAAAAGTGAATTTTTTTAAGAAGGAGGCGGGGAAGAAAAAACAGTCGAAATGTCCCAAAATGAACTTCAAAAATCATGAAACTTTCAAAAATTGAAAGGAAAGAAATGAATTTTATTCTTCTTGTGAAATATTTTATAGGTCATTCATAGGACAGGGATGTATCTAAACTAGAAGGACTAGATATAAGATTTAGAACAACAAAACAAGGTGACTTTTTGAAACACAATGTACAATATATTTTACACTTTCTGTTGCTCAGACATAAAAAATCCAGAAAAAAATGACTCCAAAACCATCTGAAATCCATTTTTTCCACATCCTGAAGAAGAAAAAGAAAGAATATAAAAAAATCTAATATAAATCAAGGTTTGTGTTATCATTCCTTAGAGATAAAGAAGACACTTTCAGTGAGACAGGGATGGTTAGCATAAATACCTATGAAGCGGAATCGATGTCAAAAATACCCGGTTTAGATACTCGAGTGAGTTTAGAACCCGAACGAGTCAGTTTAGAACCCGAACGAGTCAGTTTAGAACCCAAACGGATCAGTTTAAAACCTAAGTGAATCAGTTTAGATCCCAAACGGGTCAGTTCAGAACCCAAACGGATCAGTTCAGAACCCAAACGGATCAGTTCAAAACTTGAACGCGTCAGTTCAGAACTCGACGGGTCGTGTTGCTAGTCGCCGGTTTAAAGAACCGGTTTTTCGGATTTATCGGATTATAATTTCGGTAAATCTGGTCTGCAGATTTCACAAATTTCACTGGATTCGTAAAAGACGCGCTAAAAATGAATCACATGGTTCTTCAGTTCCAAGCAGTTAACAGTGTTAATATAAAGGTCTAAAAATGGATGAAATTAATTCCAGGATGAAAGAATTGGAGTACAGATTGACTCCAAATTCAAATAACTTTCGGTAAGGATGTTTTTATACTTTTTATTCATTTACAGGGGTAATCCTACTGTCGCTAGTGTTGTGTGTTGACCAACCTTTTACAGACCTTGTGTTTTATGGAAGGAAATTTTCATTTTATCTCTTGCAAATATAAAGGGGTCACTACCCCTCCCTTACCCTAGTTTCTGAAGCACAGGAGTTGCGGGAGAAAAATGGAATTGCAGGATTGGTGTATTAGGAAATTCGAACTTGACTTGTCTGCGAGTGCGATTATTTACGTGGTGGACCCTGTATAAAGTTGAAGTTGGTTTGATATTCTACGTTTGACGTTTGATATTCGCTTGATATTTGTTTGATATTCTCAAATTTGATTTTAAGTGTGGCGCTTACAAAGAGGGAGGCGCTTAATAGAGGGCAGCACTTATTTTGAATTTTAGAAATTCGTTTTCCTGAGTTTATTCCAAAAATTTGTATCACGCTTGGGTTCCGAAGAGGATTTTTCTGCGGTTTTAACTATGTTTTAAGGCTATAATTATAAGTAGTTAGCGATTGCATTTCCAATTGATTCACTTGTTTGTAGAGCTCGGTCGTGGCTTCTTCACAAAGACGAAAGACAGATCCGGACTTATTTCGTACTTTCCAGTCTCTTATTCGTAGTTTCTCTGACTTTCTGGTTCTTTCTGAGTTATTTTCTATGTTTTCTAACTTACTGAATGACTTACCGACAGATCGCCACCGGTGGGATTCAAACCCACTAAATGCAAAGTTCTGATGTTTTGAAACCCATTGCCTTATCCACTGCGCCACGGATTCATGCCAGGATACCGCTTCTGATGGCTATTTAAATACTGTACAAACTGCAGACCAGACTGTATTAAGAGAAAATCACAAAAAAGTGCTTGTTTCGAGCTCCAACCCTAACCCTAACTGATAATAATCCAATTCCTAGCCAATCTGATACGTAACCACACCCAAACCACACCCGTACCCAAGCCTACCAGGTCGCCTGCAGGTCCTGACACTATTCCCGCATACCGGATCCGAAAAATAAATACATGTCTTTCGTCTTTACGAAGAAGCCTTCACCGTAGAGCTCTCCATTGCAGTTTATCCTTTAAATTTCTTTATTTTTCCTTCATTTTCTAATTGGAGGGCGACACTAATAACAAAAGGGTGGTGTTTATATTGAAATCCATATTTTAGTTGAGGCACTTAGGAAGGCGTTTATAGATTCTGGCACTAAATAGAGGAAAGACGGTATCTGTTTGGAAATAGTACAAAATTTTGCTAAATCGTGAATTTTGATTTTACCACTTAAAATTTATAAAGTTGTGAAAATCGCAAAAATTAAGTCCCGCGAACACAACTTTAAAAAATTATTTTTGCGACTGACAAAATTAGTTCCTTTAAGGTATTTACCTGTAAATTATTAGAGCATCCCACAGTATAGTATTAAAGTAAAGAAAAGAAAAAAGAAACTTTTGTAACAAATGAGATGAATTTGACATTAATTTTCTTTCTTAGTACCAAGTTTCAACCAAACGAGGGGGGACCACCCAAGAAGAAGTTTTACAAGCCAAAGGATACATGGACTGCAAACTTTTATTGTTTAGCAGAAATGGGTGCTACCCACACTCCTTCCTCTGCCGAGCACCAAACATTTACAGATGCTGGTCTTGGTAAAAAAAGGATACAGCTGAATAACAAGGCTAGCCATTTAGATTTGGTGCTAATGTTAGAGGAGGAATATCCAAAACTTGCAACCACCAATGGGCGCTTTATGCTGCATAGAGCAGAAGGTGGGGGCAGTGGTAAAAGGAGGCTAATCAGAATTGCAACTGGACCATGTGGATACTCGTGCCTATTTGAAAGATTCATGCAACATTGGGCATGCAACGATCTATGTAGTACCAATTCAAGAATCTCTAGATATGACAAAAATAGTCACAGTAAGTTTTAAGTTCTTTAACCAATCATCATGTGATTGTCTATTAGTTGTACTCAAAAAGTTTTAATTTCAAATATTGAGTTTTAGGAGCTTTTTCTGCTATTGAAAAGGTTTTTGTTTACAAGTTGGAATAAGCAAGAAGAAATGTCACTTTTCTTCCTAAGAATTGGCAAATGCTCATCGCTAATTAATCTCAAGTACAGTTGAGCTAGAATCTGGAGTGCCTAGTCTGTGTGTCCGCCAAAAATTTCAATCAGGAGTATGTGCTGCCCGACTTTTGGCAGTCAAACACTTAGAGGGACCAAAAGGGGTTGAATTTTCATGAATTTTATGACCCTTATCAGGACTTTTTTCTAAAAATTTAGCCTGTTGAGGGTCATTTAATTTTTACAAATTTTGAACATCCAAAAAGTCACCATCAAGGGCGACACACAATACCCGTACCCTCCGTTTGCCTAAGTGCCCCCCCCCTGCTGAAGTTTACGGTTGCGCCCTTCAATTATTTTAAAGTTACTAAAGTTTTTGAGCCCAATATGGTATGCATGTTTACACTACCTTAAGGGGTTATTATTCGTGGAGAAAATATTTTGCAGATTACTTGTAAGTTTGGCCTTTTTTGGCTTGGAAAGCCAAACTCGTGTCAAATTTTCTCATGAAAATTGAAAAACTCCTAGTAAATTGAAGGAAAATAGTAAAAAAAAATCAAGGTTATATTGCGCAAGCTGTCTTGCAAAAATTAATACAAAAGGAATCAAATTGATTTTAAAAAATGTTTTATTTCAGCGTTCTTACTGCTCCTCTACTGTGGGATGTATCTTCTGTGGGGACTTTGTCGAGCTTCTATTGTTACAGGAACATACCAAAATCTGCTCTAAGGTAACTTTTTTAAACTTTTGAATAAAGAGCTTTTTAATTTGATAATAAAAATTACAGGGGTTTCATTAAAACATGGTACCATAGGGTACCCTGATATGGTAGACCTTCTGTATACCTGCCCTGAAAAAAGTTTGGAGTCAATGAAAAATATATAAAGTCACAATTAAATGGTGATGGTTTTGTGCTTGTTGAAAAAATAACTTTGACTTGAGAAATCTCACTTGAAAAAAGGTTAAAAATCCCTTATTTAATTTCTCACCAATAGCTCCTGAAATATGCCATTAAAACCTTTTCATCTTTGATCCACTGGGAGAAGATAATTTGACATTTTTTCCCTTTAGGAAGTTTAATTTTCTTATGTCAAACTGTTTTCATTCATTATTTTATGTTATTTTTCTTATTCGTTAGAACCCTGGAAATGAACAGAAGGAGAATGGGCAGAATGATAAAGAGTGAGACTTATGAGATTTTATTTGATTTAGATAAAGTTAGATTCACTCTGTCTCTTGGATAAGCTTCCTTTATTTCTACTCTGCTTGTTGCTTTATTTTCACCTATATCAGGTAGGTCCGTACATGTATCAACTTATTAAATGACAAGTTAATGTTTCATCTTCAGATAAGATCTTTTTTAAGTATGAAAACACAATCCAATTCAAATTAGACTTTATGCCAAAAGTTATTTTTATTTTCTCTTTAATTTTAGAACTAGTCAATCATCAACTTCAATAAGGACAAGTTCATTTGTAAATACTCGCACAAGAAATGATGCACCAGTGTAAGTTTTAAGTTTTTTGATAGATGATATTATTTACTTTTAGCCAGATTGATTCCTCAGTTTGTTGTTTTTATGAACCTAAACTGTAAAGTTGGTTGAGCTGATCAAATTTTTAGGATTTGCCCCCAATTTCTTTCATCTATTAAAATTGAGGATTTCAATCCCCCCACCTCCATTCAAGAGTGACCTTTTGATTAGGGGAGCACTATGATGGCAAATTAGTTTATCTTTTTTCTCAAAAAAGACCCTTTTTTTCAAGAACAAGCACAATCCAATTCAACCTAGGCTTTATGCCAAAAGTTATTTTTATTTTCTCTTTGATTTTAGAACTAGTCAATCATCAACATCAACTTCAACAAGGACAAGTTCATTTGTAAATACTCACACAAGAAATGATGCACCAGTGTAAGTTTTAAGTTTTTTGATAGATGATATTATTTACTTTTAGCCAGATTGATTCCTCAGTTTGTTGTTTTTATGAACCTAAACTGTAAAGTTGGTTGAGCTGATCAAATTTTTAGGATTTGCCCCCAATTCTTTCATCTATTAAAATTGAGGATTTCAATCCCCCCACCGCATTCAGAGTGACCTTTTGATTAGGGGAGCACTATGATGGCAAATTAGTTTATCTTTTTCTCAAAAAAGACCCTTTTTTTCAAGAACAAGCACAATCCAATTCAACCTAGGCTTTATGCCAAAAGTTATTTTTATTTTCTCTTTGATTTTAGAACTAGTCAATCATCAACATCAACTTCAACAAGGACAAGTTCATTTGTAAATACTCACACAAGAAATGATGCACCAGTGTAAGTTTAAGTTTTTTTGATAGATGATATTATTTACTTTTAGCCAGATTGATTCCTCAGTTTGTTGTTTTTACGAACCTAAACTGTAAAGTTGGTTGAGCTGATCAAATTTTTAGGATTTGCCCCCAATTTCTTTCATCTATTAAAATTGAGGATTTCAATGCCCCCACCTCCATTCAAGAGTGACCTTTTGATTAGGGAGCACTATGATGGCAAAATTAGTTTATCTTTTTTCTCAAAAAGACCTTTTTTTCAAGAACACGCACAATCCAATTCAACCTAGGCTTTATGCCAAAAGTTATTTTTATTTTCTCTTTGATTTTAGAACTAGTCAATCATCAACATCAACTTCAACAAGGACAAGTTCATTGTAATACTCACACAAGAAATGATGCACCAGTGTAAGTTTTAAGTTTTTTTGATAGATGATATTATTTACTTTTAGCCAGATTGATTCCTCAGTTTGTTGTTTTTACGAACCTAAACTGTAAAGTTGGTTGAGCTGATCAAATTTTTAGGATTTGCCCCCAATTTCTTTCATCTATTAAAATTGAGGATTTCAATCCCCCCACCTCCATTCAAGAGTGACCTTTTGATTATGGGAGCACTTTGATGGCAAATTAGTTTATCTTTTTTCTCAAAAAAGACCCTTTTTTCAAGAACAAGCACAATCCAATGCAAACTAGGCTTTATGCCAAAAGTTATTTTTATTTTCTCTTTAATTTTAGAACTAGTCAATCATCAACATCAACTTCAACAAGGACAAGTTCATTTGTAATACTCACCAAGAAATGATGCACCAGTGTAAGCTTTAAGTTTTTTTGATAGATGATTTTATTTTACTTTTAGCCAGATTGATTCCTCATTTTGTTGTTTTAATGAACCTAACACGTAAAGTACTGTAAGCTGGTCAGCTGGCAAAAAGATATCTGAACATTTCAGGTGTTTATTATTAGTGAGGACCACTTTGTTCCAAAAATCCTTCGTGTGTACAGGTTTTGTTAGATGCGAACTAATTTAGTTAGTTGTTGATTTTAATCCATTTTCCTTCAACTTGTTCCAACGCGATTTGTCATAACTTGATATTGAAAATTATTAGAGGATGGGGCTTAATTGGGGGAAATACGGTAAGGCCTAAATGAATTTGTTTCATAAGGATCCCACAGCATTGTGTTGTTGACTCAAAATCATTAGGTTCATTTGAAAGAGGACCTTGTGAACACAAAAGAATATTATTACGAAAACTAGCCTAGTTAAAAAACCTTTAAGTATCATCCAAATTTGCATTCATTAATTTTTAGAGCCATGCCATTACAACCAAGGATTTCACTGGTACCCAACCAAGCTCAGAAATTATCGATATAACTTCAACTTTGTAGGTTGATCATTGGTGGTTACGCCCCGTTTTATTTAAATTTCTGGAATTCCTTTGGTAAGTAACTAAAAAGAAGAGAATGAAAATTTTGATACGGTGGTTGTCTTCTGTTGGTTATGAGTTGTTGGTGTTCGATGGAATTGGCGTAGTTGTGATAGTTCATTCTGTAGAGTAAAGTAGAGATGGGTGGCGTATAGAATATCAATATGTTTCTATTATCGTTAAGGTTGATGCAAAAAAAAAATAATAATAATATATATTATATATTATTTATTGATAGATATGTATGTATTTAAAAGGTTGGCGAGAGAAGACACAGATTTAAAAGGTAACAAGGTGGAGGTTGATGTTTAGAGTATTGTTTATTTCTATATATAAATATGGTTAAAATTGAACAAATTTGTGGAAAATTAAAAAGTTTGAAAATGTCGAACGTCTGTTGCTCAAAAAATGCTGATCAGTTCATTCTTTCGGATGATATCATTTGCTGTTCTATTGACTTTAGCTTGTATCTCTTCCATTATTAGTTTCAGTGATTCATTGATTTTCATACGGTTATTATAAAAAGGTGACTGTATAGGTGTACCATTTGGAAGAGTAAAGTGAGGTGTGTAGAATGTTGGAATGATGATATTCGTTGTTTTATAGGGAGGTGTGATTTTGGTGGTTGAGGGTGTCAGGGACCCAGTGGTGTATACAGGTGATGCAGTGGCAGTGGAGTTTCTGGGCGCTATCGTGGTCGTTATCAGTGGTTGGAGCTGGGTGTTGGTTTTGTTTGGGGTCTTGTTCTTTTTAAATGGTGTTTTGAATTTTGGTTTTCTTCTTGGTGGGATTCTTGGTATGTTGAATAATTCGAGGAGTTTTTCTGTAGATCTTTTTTTGTATTCAGTGTGGATATTGGATGGGCACAGAGATGGACGCATCTGTAGTATAGAGAGAAGGAGATGATCGGTTTCATTGGTGGTTAAACAATTTGTATGATAGCGGTCTTGTCTAATGCTGCAGTCATATTTTTCGATTGGGATGATGTCATTTTGTTTCATTTTTTATGGTGTTGTTTAAAAAATTGTTTCAGAATGGCGGAAGGTATTTTTGTTGCTTTCAGTCATTGTGCTTTAGAAATCTAATTAGCTTATTTTGGAAAGAAAAATATGAAAATAGTTGAAATACGTTTCAGATTTAAATGTGTGTTTTTCCAAAGAAATAAGGAAAAGTTGGTCATGCCTCGTTTTGAATGAAATATTATGTAATGTATTTTGCAAGGAAAGTTATGGAGATAAGTATTGTTTTTGTTCCAGAGTGAGGAAAATATATTGTTGTTATAGAATTATTCGTTTGCAGATGACGCATTTTGCAATCTGAGTGGCGCTTAGTTCGAAAGGAGAATTATAATGTTTTATGATGTTTCATTTTGATTCTGAAAGTTGTATTAAACGTATTACGTGAGGAAAATTGAATGAGTTTGATGAAGTTACGTTTTGATTCTGAAAGTTGTGTTTATGTATTTCATGAGGAGAATTAAATCGTTTTTATACAGAGGTTGTGTGTATTCATAAGGTTGTGTGTATTTTAAAAGGAAAATTATTTTGCGTTTATTTAGAAAATTGTGTATATATTTGAAAGGAAAAATTCTATGAGTTTAATGTTTGTTGTTTCGTTTGGTTCTGAAAGTTGTGTTTGCCTATTTCATGAGGAAAATTGAATGAGTTTGTTAATATATCATTTTGATTCTTAAAGTAATATTTACGTATTCTATGAGGAAAATTGATTCGTTTTTATATAGAGAATTGCGTAAACAGAATTGTCAGTAAAAGTATGTGCAAATCCGACTTTGCTTCCTTAATAGAAGTCTTTTGCAGATTATGGAGTGTTGATTTGGTGTTTCTTTACCATGTCTTGCAAAAGGACTCCGTCCTGGAGAGCAAAAACCAGAAAAGTTCATGTATAGTATGGTATGTTATTCCTTTTATTTGTTTTGTTTTCGGTATTGTGAATCTATTCAAAAGTTTAGGTTAATAAAACATTGGATGGAGGATATGATTATAAAATATTTCTGATATGCACAGGGCCATCTCCCTCACTCTGTGTTGATACCTTCCATCTCCCTCACTCTGGTATTGGATGATTTGCTTTCCGGCTGGACATTTTGATGGAAGGTGATTGTCTTGTCCAGGCTCGGACTCGCAGATATTGCACAGTCTTTTGTCTGGGTTGTTGTAGTAGCCTGATCTGCCTTTGCCGATATGGCAAATTGAGATTAGATAAAGGAGATGACTTTTTAAATCAGGAATTTGCACCACCTCCTCAGAAATTCAAAGAAAAGCCTGAGAATGAGAGTGCACAAGATATTGAAGACCTTGAACAAAAAACTCAAAATCTCGTTGTCTGGTTCAACAAAGAAAGCCAAGACAAGGCAAAAAAATCTAAAGAACTGAAAGAAATTAAAAAAGACACAAATTCTCTTTCTCGTCGACTTGATAAAGCACTGACAAAAATTAATACCCGCAATGTCAACAAAAGAATTACAGACAAAAAGAAAAAACAATTGAATTTGAGGAAATGCTAGGTCAAAAACAAGAAGAAATGGACAGTCTTTAAGAAAACTTTTTAAAAATTGATCAAAGACTAAAAAAATTTGAAGAGTAACAGCCGCTTCCACAAATCTCTTTGTGTTTGGAAGAAAAAAGCAAGAAGGCTCGGAGAAAAAAGAAAATCCTAGAGAAGAAACAGTTTTTCAATCTTATGCGAAAGAGCTTAAAGAACAAATTTCTTTCCTTGAGGATGAAAAAAACTTCTCGGCGGTATTTGTCTGCAATAACACGAGAGATAAAAAAGAAAAAGCTCTCGAGTGACTTAGGGCAAGTCTCAAAAACCTAACAGTTTACCCTAAGTTTTCGCTACCAATAGCAGTCAGATTCAGAGATCCACTTAGGGCTCTAAAGTACCTCTATACCTTAAGGTTTCAGGATCCGGTGTTACGTAATTAAATATTAACCCAAAAATTTATTATTAAAGAAATTGTAATCGTGACGTCATAATTTGATCGAACTTAGTGACGTCAAGAATCGTATAATCGCTATAATATTAAAAATACATGTCCAATCTTTCCCAAATTTTAACCAAAGATGCATCTAACTGAAATGTAACTTTTTTTAAAAATAATTTCGGAAAAATTTGATGACGTCAGCAAAAAATTGCGTTTTTCGATTTTTTGCATTTTTTGCTGACGTCATCAAAATCTTTTAAAAATTTTTCATTGAAAAGTTCGGCACCATTAAGATGCTTCTTTGGTCCAAATTTGACAAAGATTTGACATGTACTTATAGAGTTAGAGCTAATTTACGATTTATGACGTCATAATTTGATGACGTCATAATTCACACTTTCTTTAATAATTAATTTTTAGGTTAATACTTAATTACGTAACAACCGGGTCATGAAACCTTAAGGTATAGGTCATCTAAAAATCAATAAGTGAATACCTGAGAATGGGTGCTATTGGTCGCGGATTCGGGATTTGTGATTTTAAAAAATATAGACATACCCTAACTCACCTGAGCTACGAGTTGTACATAATAGTAGCAAAAAAACAGCTAAATTCCCAATGATTGAGAAATTTTGAATCGGATTTCAGTTTTGTCTTTGATATAAATATTTCGACTTGTGTTTGAGGACCATCGACCATGTTTGGAGATAAGCCTATCAGAAACTCCGTTATTTGCGGCTTCTGTAGCACCCCCTGATCGGAGGGAATGTAAACCGTATTTTGCCGAATCCGTAACTTTTGAGCGGTTGGTTTTGAACGATGATAAGGCTGTGGAGTACGATATGGGGAGATGAGCGTTTGCGTTATGACCAGGTTTCGTTTTGTAAAGACGACAAAATAAGTAACCTTCCGATTTGTATCTCATCCCGGAAAGTGATAAGTAATTACGAAGCAAGTGGATTGGGCAGTATTTGGATTTTGTTCTACTGATAAAAACGAGATTACCTTGGCGTTGTTGATCGGCTTTCGATTAAGGTAGAAAAATAGTTGCGCCCGTTTGATCGAAAGTTATATCTTTGGCCTGAATCTCGAGTATTTCGCTGATTCTGAAAAAACCTGCAATCCTAATATAACCATAAGAGTAAAACGAATATCCAAAAGATTACTGGATTACTTGATGTGGCGTATGTTTCCGCTAGACTTTTGATATTATCTGATGATAAGGGTTCTTTTCTGCGTCTTTTCCCTCCAATAGAATTTCTCTCAGTTCGCTCTTACCTCCTTCTAGTGCTAAATTAACAAGAGAATGATTGGTTGGAGATTCAAATCCTGAGTTTAAGTGCCCCCAACTGATTCCTAGAATAGCTGCGGTCAATGTTCCTTCGTTTGCAAGTGAATTCGTAAGATCGTTTAGATATACCGCTACGTAAAAAGAGGTCGGCGGGACAACAGTTTACCTCGTCGAATGGACCAGCCCAAGGCACCCATTTTTCCCAAGCAGGCTTGTACTTCCTTAAAGTGGATTTGGCGTAAGCTGATTCTAATAAAACTGGAAGACATTCGGCTTTTTGTTGTTTCTAACTTTTGGTTCCTAATTGTTGCGAGTTTTTCTTTCAAATTTTGGGGGGCATGATCTGTTGAAAAATGAAATAAGTAAAATAGTAAATTTCGTACCTTTGCACTTTGCCATCTGTATGACGAAGGGCTTCAAGATGGAGAAAGAACTCCTCAAATGCGTTTGTACAGAGACATTGACGTGAAAGACGTGTTTGCACAGAGGCATTGACACATAAAACACACCACACGTAACGTTGATCGTGATGTAATAAATCTTGCAAATGTAGTCACCAAGCGTGTCAACATAAAAGGAAAGAAAAATGATGCTACATAATAGAAGCCTGCAAATTTGTCAATTATACATTTTGTGTTAGAATAATTGATATAATAAGGGTCAAGTGCTAAAAGCATTCTCACAAAGGAGAGAAGTTTTGATAATTTGTTGCATCGTCTAATTTTGACATTTATTATTTAAGAAGGTAAAATGGCACAGTTGAAATAGTTGAAATAGAATAGAAGATCAGGTACATTTATATCATGAGCTCTCATTAATACTAATCTAATTACAACAAATTACAACAATTGTAATCAAATTTTAAAACTAACGCAACGTAAAATAGCTACTGTATTTCAAAAGTTGAAAACTTGTTCTGAATGTCTGAAAATCTTATATATTTTTTGTTAAAGTTACTTTCCATCCCTTGACAATTTAGAACTTGAATTGGACGACGAACTTTTAGTTGCTGTTGATGAGGACATTAATTTTGTCGAGTAGGCCAAAGGTGAAGAAAATTCAGAAAAAGGACAGTGGCTGACGTAGTGCCATACTCTTTCATTCATTGCATGAATAACAAACCACCTCCTCCATACTGCTCCTTTGTTCAGTTCTAGATTTGATTGCCTTGGAGTATTCTCCATCAGGTTCGTCTATTCTTGTTTTTTTTATAAATACGTTGTTTAACTTGCTCTGCATTTTTAATAGCCCTCTTAAGCCTATTTTCCTCCACGTCTCCAGATGTAAGATCGCTTGCCTTAAGTTCGTTAACAGTAAGCCACCCATGTGTGACGGCGATTCTAATATGTTGTATACGAGTCTCTAATAAATAAATAATCTCTTACCTTTATTCAAAGCTTCTTTCGTCCCATCAACATCCGTCTCTTCCATGAATTCGAGGGTATCCTCAATCGTTTCCAAGACTGCTGTGTTATGAGCAAATTGATCTTGATGGCCGGTTTTCTTGAGTACAATGTTGTCGTTGGCTCTCTTCTTTTCGAGTTTCTTTTTGAGCTTAGCCAGATTGGTCGACGATTCTCAGCAGATTGTCCAGAAGCAGCTTTCACTGTGTCCTTGGTGCTTTTCATGATTTGTGGGCCAAAGTCTTTTTCAACAACATCATTAACCAGAGTTCTCAACTGCTCGTTAGTAACAGTTATTGTTTCATTTCCAGTTCCACCATCAGTAGATTTTGATTTCTCACTTGATTTTTTAAAAAGAATTTCTTTCTCACACACACACACATACACAAGTACACTTAGTTTGATGAGTGAATGCAGTGAGGATGTTTGTTATTCAAACGCCCTATTTAAAACGTTTTCACAGCGCATGCTTCTCATTATGAAGTAATCAGCGTGCGAAAATGCACGAGAATCTGCTTTTCCAGCTTTTTTCAATCGCTGGAAACTTCGCAAACTCGACGAAAAAAATGAATAGTTTCTTGAAAACAGTGAGGTCAAGGTTTTTAAAGAGGGAAAATATTCTGATGAAGTTTAGACAGTTCTATGAAGACTTGCTTTGTTATGGACTAGGTTCACGGAAATTGAGTCTGTTATTAGAATGGATTAAAAAATTAGCTGAGATAGATGCTGGTCGTCTTCCCAAGGTATCCTTTGCTAAATATATGCTCTTTGAAGCCCGTGGTTTAGCCAAGCTTCAGATTGTTGATGAACTGTCAAAGGGGCAAACTGATAATAGATATCTGGGACAAATTGATTGAAGAATGCCAAGAAAGTGGCTTATCCATTGGTGATGCATACAAAGAAAAAATCCTATTCCTTCGAGCTATGAAAAAAGATAGAGTTCACGATTCTGTAATGCAAACTTTACACAGAGTCAGAGATGAGGAAGATATGGACTTTGAGGAGGCTTTAGAATATGCGATTGAAAAACGACGGTTTTTAATCCAAAGAAGAGTCAAGATTTCAGAAGATAAAATGAAAGAATGATGTGTATTTACAGACAATTTTAGCATTGTATTGTATTTGTTTTAGTTAAAGATCGAAATAAAGTAAATGAATATTATCAAAATTGATGTTTTATCTTGTGTATCTGCCATGTCTAAGTTTCTAGCCCCCTACATTTAGGGGGGTCTTGGATTTTGATGAAACCCAAGCAAAACTGGGGTGTTGGAAGTTTGAATTTTGAAAGCATCCACCGAGGCGCTTTTTTCAAATAGCTGTTTCCAAGGTCTATTTTGGCTGGAAGTATAGAGCTGTTTACCAAAATTACAAAAAATTACTGCTCCTGGAAATATTAAGCTGTTTCTGTTCAATCTTTGAAAACTAGAGAAATTTTCGCACTTTTGCTGGAAAATCATAGCTGTTTACCAAAGTTTCTTCGACTGTTCTTTCGCGAGCAAGAAATAAAAAGCTATTTACATTCACAAGCTGGAATAAATTCATAGCTGTTTAACAATTTTCATAAAATGCAGGGGTGTGCATTTCTTGAGGTGTTTTCCAGATCAAAAGTGTTTTCCAGCTATTTTTTGTGTAATTACCTTTATGACGTCATAGACTGTTTCGTTTTTGTGATTGCGCAATCAGCTGGAAAAAAGTAGCCGTTTTCCTTCTCAATATAAAATCCAGCTGGTAAATGTAAACAGCTATTTCTAAGGGAAAATGGTTGAGATCGTTTTCTATGAACTGTTTTCAGATATCTCTGCATTTTTTATAATGTTTAGAGCTGTTTCCATACACAGCAATAATTTCTAGCTGGAAATGAAGTGCTGTTTTCCAGGGAATTTGTCAAGCAAAATTTTCTGAAAGGAGCTCCTGGCTGGCAATTTTAAACAGCTATTTTGTAATTTTGCCTCGGTGGATGCTTCTGGAATTTCCTAAGGAGGGTTGCCAGTTAAGGGGGGATTTCTTACGTAAGGGTGGTTTCCCTCGAATATTAGTAAAAATTGAAATTTTTCTTTCTATGAAAAAAGATTTCGCCTGTGGCGGTAAAAGTTACTTTACTTCTGCTTTGACAATGAAAATTGTAACATTTCTGCCTGCGGCGCTATTTTTTCACCTTCTTCATTGTAAATTTATAAAAATTTTGCCTGCGGCGGCTGTTTTCACAGTCAATCCTGGAAATATTGCTCATTATGTGCTCCCAACTTCATTTTTTGCAATGTATAGAACAATGGTAAGAGTTAAGGCCGCTGGTAAAAAAATGCATTAAGTCAGCAAATTTGACAAGGAAGGGGGTCTCAATTTTTTTTCCATTTTCAAGGGGGGTTTCTACGTAAAGGGGGGTCTCGACCCCTCTAGAAACTATGCATCATGTCTATCACATGAAATGACGCCTTCCTATTCATGATTCTAATTGCCTCTAGAGGTTTCAAAAGTTCTTTAATACTTAATTGGCTTTTTAATATATATAATTAGTTTTTAAAAAACTTAATCTGTCCTAGAACCGGTCCTTTTATTCTACTCTTGAAATTTAGTATACAAGGTGGGGATAATGGAAATGGCAAAATTCAGTCTGCAAAATACAAAAGATTTTAAAATAGGCTTCCCTAAGATTATTTGACCTTAATAATACCAATAAGAAGGAAGGATGGGAAATAATAGCAAAAACATAAATAAATTCAAGAGCATCTTAACAATAAACAATGATTGACCTTTGCTTTACTGAAACTTCCAATAGATATTTTACAATGTAGATATCACACCACCCAATTATGTATATATTTTTGTTTTTTGATTTCTAAAAAATAGAAAAAGGAAGAGGGTAACCACAACCAATTTAAATAAATTTTGCTATTTTGATAGTTCTAAAAGTTCTAATTCAAAAATTCTAATTCAACCAATTCAGAATTAAGTTAGGGATATGACCAAAACATTAGAATCTGAGAAACATGCTTTCTTTTTATAGAACCTGTCAGAAGATAATATCTTTCACATTTCGAATTCTTGACAAAGACAGATTTCAAAGAGACCACTACTTACAGTTTGTTGAGAGTTTTAAGAAACATGTAGTTAAATTTAAAAAAATAAAAAAACTACAAAACCTACAAAAAAATAAAAAAACTACAAACATGATTCAACAGTAACGACTCAGTAATTCGCAGTGAGTGTTCACTATACTAACAATTTGATTTCTTAGGCGCCGTTGCTGGCGAGTAATGTTATTAACACCTAAATTGTTCCCACCGCCATGTCCTCCTCTACCACCGCCATGATGTCCTCCTCTGCCACCGCCACGATTTCTGTTTCTGTTTCTTCGACCACGCCCACGCCCACGTTGGACCCCTCCACGACCTCCACGGACACCACAACGACCTTGAAGTTGGCCTTGACCGTTACCTTGTTGACCATTTGAGTCACTACTACTGGACGTATCACTACTACTACTGCTGCTACTTGAAGAGTCAATTGAAGAGTCATCATCAGCAGATGGCATGGCCTCGTCGTCAGTTTTATGCTTTATTTACTATTTGTTATTTTGTTCATCTGCTCTTGATGAAACACAAAGAACACAGGAAAATAAAAAAGAACTGTTTATATCTTCTCAACTCACAATCTCTTTGTGTATAGAAAAACTCTTGTGTAGTATTTACATTTGTGAATCAATTTTGGCATAGCAAAAATTTCCTTCATATAAGTATGATAGAAGACAGAAGAAATTACACGAAACATTTTTCATTCCCCTCCCAACTTTTTTATGTCGCAAAATATTTTTCGGTTTGTTTAGATTACGAAAACGAAAGTGAAAATCCCGTTCGACCAATCAAATTGTAAACTTTTATCGCGCTCGACCAATCAAATTCCAGACACGTGACCATAATATTTTGATTTGCGTAGCAATACACTATTCCTTTAAACAACTGGGCTCTAACTCGTCTCGTTCACGTCTCTGTAAAACGAGAATGACTGCTCGAAATAAAATCCCGCATATTTTAACAAAAGTCAGTCGGGTTCAATCGCTAGATGAAAAAGGCTAAATAGATTTCGGCTAGGCCCAACACTAAAAAGAAGTATAATTTTGAAGGCAGGATAAATTTGAAAAGGAACGTAATACCGGGGCGGAGGTTTTTAATGGCATTTACAATAGTCAAAATTACTAACGTACTTTGCGGCGTGTCAAATAATCTCCATTTCGAGGAGGGACAATCTGACGAATATGCAATCTCGTTTTCTTGGGGTCCGCGATCGTCTAAAAGGACTAGAACGACAACAAAGTTCCGTGATTCTGTTTATGAATAAAGGATTATAAGATAAAAAGATAAAAAGATTCTTGGTATAAAATTTGCGGCGGGAGGACTATTTTCCTCAGATATTTAATTTTCAAGTGCCTTCAGAGGTTTACCGTGCACGTAAGAAAATTATCAACAGCTGTTATCAGGTTAAGAAAAGACGGCTTCAAAGCGTCTCATGAAAACGTGTTTAAAACGAGTCAAAAGTCGTCTTAAGTAGGTCGAAAAAAAGACGGCTTCAAAACGTCTCATGAAAACGTGTTTAAAACGAATCAAAAGTCGTCTTCAAAACGTCTCACGAAAACGTGTTTAAAACGAGTCAAAAGGCGTCTTTAGTAGGTCGAGAAAAGACGACTTCAAAACGTCTCACGAAAACGTATTTAAAACGAGTCAAAAGTCGTCTTTAGTAGGCCAAGAAAAGACGGCTTTAAAACGTCTCACGAAAACGTGTTTAAGACGAGTCAAAATGTGGTCTTAAAGGTACGAAAAAAGACGTCTCAGAGACGTCTCGTCGGAACGGGGATTTGACTTGTACCAGTTGAACCCAGTTGAAGACGTCTTTAAGACGTTCCAAACTGGTTCAAAGACGTCCTGACGAGTTAAAAACGAGAAAAGACGTGTTAAAGACGTCCTTGTGTTTACCGGGTTTGAGACTCATCTACCCACAACCCAAACTGCTGTATGTCTGAAGTTGACGTTCTTTCAGGTCCAAAAGATTTTTAGCTTTTCTTCGTTTTTCCATTTCTGCATTTTGCATCTTCTCAAAGCGGCTGTTGAAAATATCAGACTTTCGTTTGAGATACATTTCAGTTTGTCGTTTTTTACTTTCCCTCGCCATTTTAATAACTTCCTTCAGTCGAGCAGGGGGAAGCCTATCCCTCCATTCCTGTGTCTTGTTTACACGAAACATAATAATCCCTTCTAGGGCTAAGTCAAGCGCTTTTGGTTTCATCTTCATCAAACGATCTAACATGCCAAAATCTCTTTCGGCACTCACGTTTGTTGTAGGGACTGTTCTCGCCTCATTTAAATATGACTCAGATGGATTGGCATGAACACCTTCTAGCTAGGTGGTCATATAACATTCGTTTACTATACAGGTACGAGCCAGGAAGTATCTTATCCATTTGGTGGACTAACTTTATTGGGGTTTTTCTTGTTCCTTATGGTAATAAGAATATTTTAAGCTTCTGGGCCACCTGGATTTCTCACCTGGGTATCCATAATGGCGGATTTTTGGTCATGTGACCCCTGTAGGCAAAACTGAAAATTCTTCCAACCCAAATATAGGCTTATCATATATCAATCGATCAGAAATTTGATACTGATTAATTTTTGAGATACAAAGTTGGGTCTGAAAACTTTCCTATCTTGAGATATAAATCACTTTCGTTTTCTCAGGTTTGGCTGCAGTTGTAGGCGGGCTTTCATGGAGTGCGGCAATTCTTTTAGTCATATCTCAAGAAATATGCTTTTAAACATATCAAAACTTTGCGTGCTCCTAGAAAAGGCATTGAAAATTGTTTGTGCAAATTTTCAAAAATTTTGCAGTAAAAATGTGTATTTTACAGACCAGAGTACAATTTCCTTACCGTCGAAAAAAGACCTTTTTCTCTCAAAATTGGCCTTTTTGTCTGAAATGAATTAGTAAAAATGATGCTTAATAAGGTTTAGAGCCACTCGATTCTTCATATTATACTCAGAGAGGTACCTGGGGAATATATAAGGGCTAAATGTGTCTGGTCAGCACTTTATAAGTATTTTATTTTTGGTAAGATTTGATCCAAAAAACGGTGAAACTTCCAAGCTATTACTCAAAGATTTGACAAAGTCTCTTATTGTATCTCGACATTAAACAAAGTTGAACCTTATTCTTTAGTTTGACACATGCAAAGAATCAAGAATACATGTAAATCGCTGTGTGTATTTTACAGACCAGAATTAAGTGCTTCTAGGTGGTTATATTGCCCTAAAATGTTTAAACTTACCACGGAAAAACCCGAGCTGGAGAATCTTACTGAGTAAAATCCGTCAAGATCCTCTAATTCCCCATATCTTATTATTTCATGCATGTAACGAGAAATCTGTGTAGCCTGTCTTTGAGACTTTGAGAAGTGCTTAGAACTTCCAGAACTGCGTAGCTACATAAACATAAAATTTTGATGAAATTAGTCTGGCTTTGAGACCACTAAACCTGGATAGCTTTGTATGCGCCAGACGTCAGACTTTGAATCATTTTCCTAAAAAACAACAAAGCCCCAAAGTTTTTATTTCTTGCAAGCTTGTCTAGACACTAGCACAGATTTGTCGCACAGTCGCTGAACGGCCTGTAGAGTTTCTGTCCACCCTACGACCATCACATGGTATGGGTTAGTCCTAGCAAAGTAGCATTCACTTTTCATTAAGTGAAACACAGCACCGAGTTGGAGTTAGTCCTGATCTCCTAGACGACGGTCAATACTTGGTTCACTACTGCGCCTTCACATGGGATAAATCATAACTGGACGTCTATCTTCCATTGTGTCTTTGAAGCGAGCTTCGTTGCCGCCTGTATTTTAAAATCGGTATAAAAAATCCGTTGATTTTCCGTCACAATAATGCTATTTCTTTGAATTACTTAGGTAAAATGATTGATAGATAGCTTGAAAGTTTGAAAATCTATATATTAATATGCTAAAACGTGTGTGTTTACAACGTTTTATAAAAAGTTTTGGAAAATCTAACAAAGCTCTACAAAGCCTCCTCTTCATGGCGTTGAACTTTTTTCTCCTTTCTTTTATAAAATCAAAATCTTATCATCAATCAGCAGCTATCTTTATTCTTCCGTTGGGTTTTTTTAGATGTATAGTGATTTGCTGGATTGGGACACGCAGCGTGCAACGCTGCGCATACGGCTAGTTATACTCTTAAGTCACAAAATAATTTTTTTATACGCCGAAATGGAGAATTTCAACTGCGTGTATACTTTTGACTCACTTTTGTCATTCCAATTAGTTTTTTTATTGACTTGAGTATGTCAAAGTTGCGAGCCTGTGTCATAAGAATATCATAATTTGAATCCTATACTCTCAATCCTATATACTTTAAGGGCAGAAAGTTTCGCGGGCAGAAAGTTTCGCGAGACCGAAAAGTCGCGAAAATTTCGCGGATTTAAGTTTCGCGATTTTTACTTTTTGAAGAAAATTTACGGAAGAAACTTTCCCGGTTTTTTGTGAATGTTCAATTTTATTAGCAATAACTTTCGCGAATGGCTAGGGAAAGTGAATAAAATATTATTTCAAATCTCATTTCGTGATGACGTTACCGCTATCCACCACCCCAAAATTTAGCCTGACTTTGCAAAATACAAACAAAAAAATCTGATGTTAGGCAAAAATAAAAAAATGTAGTGTTTCCGGAATGCGGGTAAAGTATAAAAGCTTTCAAAAAAATTCAATAGAGTTTTATGAATTTTACTTAATTTTGCATTAAAGTATTGGAATTCTATGATTTTTTTAGGTTACAGTAGCGGAATTTCACGGTTTTGATAGGTATTTTGTAAATTTGTTACTGAAATTACGGACTTTCTTGAAAGCAATTTGCTACGGAAATTCCATGTCGTCCATTGAGGGGTAACAAATAAAAACTGGAATGGCCCAATAATTGACTCTGTGAGCAAATCTCCTCCCGTGACAAAGCGTTTTGAGTCAAAGTGGATCAAGAGCTTGAAAAAAGAAAATCTTCAAAAAGCCATAAATCTTGAAAGTTCTGGTGATCGAATTACTTTTTTAGACATTGAATTGAGAAACATCAACGGTCGTCTAGATGTTAGATTTTTTGATAAAAGGGACAGTTTTTCCTTTGAGATTGTACGTCTTCCTTTTTGCACTAGTAATTTGCCTTCAACCATGTTTTACTCTTGTTTTGGTGCTGAAATCATCCGGATAGCACAGGTTAGTTCATCTTTGGAAAATTTTAGCTTGGCGGGTAGAGTTTTAGTGGACCGTGCTTTGAAACAAGGCGGAAAAGTCTTTCGTTTACAAAAGACATTGAAAAAAATATATGGACGCCAACAGGTATTCCATTCCCTTGCTAGCAATATAACACTATTCACAGGAAAAAATCTTCAAATCCCAATGTTTGGGAAATACGTACTTCCGGATCCGGAAAATCATGTATTTCCCAAACCAGCCCCAAACTTGGGATTGTGCAGCTTGTACGTAGGTTGTGAATTCCAATATCACAAAGGTATAAAACCGTATGTGGATTCGAGCAAAACATGATTGGGAAGTCAAATTTCACAAACTCGTAAATTTGAGATTAACAATACGGAAAAAGGCTTTTACAGATACAGATAAAATCACAATTCGGATGCGGAATCGAGCAAAACACGATCGGGATGTCAAATTTCACAAACTCGTAAATTTGAGATTAACAATACGGAGAAAGGCTTTTACAGATACAGATAAAATCACAATTCGGATGCGGAATCGAGCAAAACACGATCGGGATGTCAAATTTCACAAACTCGTAAATTTGAGATTAACAATACGGAAAAAGGCTTTTACAGATACAGATAAAATCACAATTCGGATGCGGAATCGAGCAAAACACGATCGGGATGTCAAATTTCACAAACTCGTAAATTTGAGATTAACAATACGGAAAATGTCGTTCCCACAACCAGATAACTCGGATGCGGATGAGAAATTAATCAAAGCACAATCGGATTTCAAATTTTACTCTAGCTTCTTAATTGACAGAATTCGGGTAATACCGGTATTATTAATATGATAATTTCAATTATCTATTCTGTTGTTGATAAATTATTAACATAAAAATATTATTTATAGCCTAAACGTAAAAAATACGTACAAATAACTTGAGCTAGTAAAAAAAAGTACAAAATAAAGTAAAGCTCTAATAAATCGAAACTCAAAAAGTACAATATAAAAAATACAAATAAATTCTTTGTGTAAAAATAACACTTTTTAAAATAAAAACCCTTTAGTAATGTAAATATATACAGTAATATCAACATAAGACTTTTCGTTTTTTAATGAATAAATAAACAACACAAGACCAATAAATGTATGACCAACGCTAAAAGATGGTAAAGATGAAAAAGAAACATGTGCGAGAAGATAGAAATATCTCAGTTTAATGAAAATCATACATCAAGTTAACGGAAGGCAGGTTTGATTGAAATCCGAATGGATTAAGGGAGCTTTTAACAGTACAAATAGTTCACATCAAACTTCAATCAGAATCCGGTTCGGTATAGGTTTTAAAAATGTCCTTATCTGTTTTGACGGACGTACTAGTCACTACGACCAACTGCCGCCGAAATAGTTCTCGACCAAACTCTGTGTATCTATCTGGGGTCGAACTTCCTGACGCTATTTCAATTTTGAACTGTTTCATCTTTCGACGGAGGGCCGCATTTGAAACAACGCCACAAATTAGATGTGCTATCTTGAAAAAGTCCTTGGGCATCAATTCTAGAAGAAATTAAAATATATATATATAAGAATTTCTGTCCAACTATATTCACTCAGGAGATGTGGGTGACAGAGCAGCATATTAGGACTCGTCAGCTTTTTTTTTTAAGAAACTAGTTTTACCAAGCAGCCTCAATGTTTCTTAAGAAATCGGCCTTTTGAGCCTTAAATGTTTCTTACATGTTTCTAAACTTTTTGACATAATTAGCCTTGATTGGAAGGTTCTTATAAAAAACAGAATTAAAAATGTTATTTTCTCATTCTCAGCCTCAGCAAGTTTCTTAGATGTTTCTTAGTTTTTAGGCATTCTGAGCCTCATGTTTCTTAAAAGTGTGTTTCTTAAAAAAAAAGACGTGTAACGTCTGTAAAAAAGGGAAATGAAAAATGGTAAACAAAATCCATTTTTGCCAGAAAATTTAATAACAAATAAAAACAGAACTTAATGAACCGAATAAGCTCTTTTTTATCTTGACATTCAAAATACAAAAAAGAGAGAGATGGCGAATCTCTAAATATTTCGACTTCTTTATCGAGTCTGTCATATATATGTGAAGAAATAGGAATTTCTGTTCAACTATACTCACTCGGGAGATTTGGGTGGCAGAGCAGCCCAGCTAAGCTTTGCTTACGGGAATTTTTTTTTGTATAAATTCACTAAGAAAGTCACTTACGATCCTCACTAAGATCTTCGGCTAAGAATTGAGCTGCCCTTTTAGGAAATGTGTTGACTGCCTGAGTGTTGAAAACTTGGTCTTGTGATGCTGTCAATACTTCCTGATTGTTATTTTCATTGGCTGCCTCTTGAGCAGGTTCCTTTTCTGGGGTATAGTTTGGCGAAGATGGAACATAACTGCTATCCTGAAATGATTAAAGTATATGTATTTGTTTAAATATCAAGAAGAGATCATTCAAACCTTTATCAAAAACTGTATTTAATTGGTCTATAAAAGTACCAAAACTATGAAAGTCAAAAATCTTTCTTTCATAAGGGTACCTATTTGCAAAAATTCTCTCTAAGGTCAATTTTTTCGCTTTTTCTGAGGCAGTTTGAACAGATAAACCTAAACAAAATTCAAATTCACAGCCCAAACCATGCTTTTTCACAATTTACCTACTAAAAGTATGCAATATCAATGTTTTGATCTTGATTTTTGAGCTAAAAATCTGTCATCCGCCAAATTAATTTTTCGGCCATCCGTCAAATTAATTTCCCTTTAAAAATTTTTTTTTGGCCATCCGCCAAATTAAATTCCCTCCAAAATTTCTTCCAATAAGGGTAATATACACTCAATCTCAACTCATAGGAGTATTTCGACAAAAACATTCAAAAATTTACCCTATGGGACAGAGACTGAGTAGGATCATCATCATCATCATCACCATTATCACTATCTCTGACTATCTTGATTTTTCTTTCTGTTTGTATCTTCGTTGTCCTGAATAAGAAAAACAACAAAAAGATCATGAATTGTCTGTCTATTATAGGTAGATTTGTGCCACTACAATTATAGTGCATAACTGTAAATTGTACCCATCTTCATGTTCGTGAACTAAAAATGAACTCCATTTCATTTCACAGTTCAAGCAAAAGAGAATCAACAGATTTCTATAAGGAATAGGGAAGGGGATAAGGAACAGGTGCTGTATATACAAAAAACATACCTCAAATGGGCTTTTATTTTTGTCTTCCAGCATCTCCGTTTCTGGGATCACTATTTCATCTTGAATCTGTGAATAAAAAGTTTCATGTTGATACATAATGGAAATACGAACAGTCAGGGTGTGGAGCAGTTAGTATGAGACATGTTGGTTAGTGGCAGTGCAGTGGTGGTGGGCCATGTGAATTTTATGAAATCACTTTAAAGTAATCAGCTGATTTTTCGGCTGTCATATAAATTTGAGTAGTACCTAAAATGGTTCTTAAAATGTAAGTAATTTCCTTATGAAAGATGAAAAATTGAAAACAATTAAGGTATTATAAATTTTTTATTCGATTTTATTGATTTTATAGTGATAAAAATGTCAATCATTTCAATCCCCCCTGGAGCAGTTTATAATCATGAATCTAATAAAAATCCCTGATTCAATATCATTGCTACAATGAGTGACCTGTAAAGTTGTGGAATGGAAATAATTTCTTTAGAAGAATATTCACATGCAGTCGATAAATTGTTCCAATGATGAACATTGTTGTAATTAGGCAAAACCAATTTGATTAGTTGTTTTAAGGGCCCGACCGACCCTGAAATTTCAAAAATTGAAATAAAAATAAAGTTGATTTTTAAAGTACATTATTCTTTTCATTGCTTTACAGGACTGTCAGAGATTTAAAAAAATTTGGTAGTTTTTCCAAGGTTTTGAGAATTCATTTTCATTCATCCTGAATTCGAGCTTTTTGGGTCTTTTTATTTTCTATTCCACATTTTTGTCAAGATGAAGTAGTTTTTGTTTCCTTTTTAGGAGATTTTATAGGTGAAATTTTAATTTTAATTTCTTCGCCAATCGACTGACCCTCTTTTTTTGGTTAGCTTGGCCCGTAAAACAACAAATTAAATTAGTCTTGCCTTATCAAATAATAAAACATGCAAAATGAAACCTGTATCATTTGTGAAAAAGGATTCTCCCTTATGTCTTCTGTCTCTGGGATAGATGTTATGACTTGATCTTGTCTCTGTGAATGAAGGTTTATGTGATTATTAAACCAAAGTGAAGATTTTAAACCTAACAAATTTGTCAAATAGTTTCCATAAAATTATTCGCACAAGGTATTCAGAATGGTTTTTCTAATGAATATACAGCTTTGACCACTCAATCATTCGCCGAGTCTGACCACCATTCACAAAAATGATACTTTAACATAACATAGTGGGCACAGGGATCTGAGCCCCCTCTCAAAATCATCACCCCTATTTTTGCTCAAAACCCCTCTTGAAAAGGGAAATCTCCCAACCCCAATCTTTTATCAACCCCCTTATTTTGGTAAAATATTGACTTAACCCCCTATTATTATGCCTCTGTGTATGCACCTCTTTATCGGTTTACCCTGATTTTGTGCTGGCCTAAGACTGTACCAATTAAACAAACATTTAGAATGACAAGGAGAAGATCTTGGTTGATGAAGATTTCTTTCTTTTGAGAACTGATTACTCAAATTTGTTGATAAAAACGTGTTTGAGAAGCAAAATTAGATAGAATTTTCTCAAGCCTCCTTAAAATTTAACCCCCTATTTTCTTTCTACCAACCTTTTTCAAAAGTTTTGATCCAAAAGTCAACCTCCCTTTTTAAAGGGAGGGTGCCTACTATGTGCATAATACTGGCTGTGGCAAAATTATTAACCTGAATTTTCTTTGGTTTTGTAGTTTTCTTGGGGGTAAGTGATTTCTTCGGACCAAGGGCTCTCTTTGGTGTCAGTGGCTTTAGCTTGTGATAATTCTAAAAATTTGAATAAAAAATCGATTTAACTTAGGCTTAGGGAAGAGTATGCAGTTTAATTTTAATATCATTCAAAACAATTAACAAATTTTTACCAAAGTATAAATATTTATTCTAAAGGCTTTTTAATGCCAAAAAGACTGGCAAAATAATTTATTACTTTAATCAGATTATCTTTTGCGAGAATAAATTTCACAATTTTGCAAATTTTTGCCATTTTTTGTTAATATTTACAAGGATACTCAGTATCTACTTTGTTTATTTTATCTATTTTGCTTTGGTTCCGTATTATATTCCATAATGGCAGATTAGCTGCGCGGAACATTCTAGTTCTTATAAAAGCACAATTTCTAGCATAGATGCTAATGTCTCAAGTTTCTGTCTAAATTATGAATTCAACATACGTAAAAATTTTCAAATCTGTGACTCGCAAATTAACCCAGAAAATTTCGCGATTTTTCTCTCTCGCGAAACTTAATCTGATTTAAGTATTACCTTAGTCCTTTTAGGGGAAGAAACACTCAAGTCAATTGCCTTTGATGATGGTCTTGGACATCCCTATTAAAAAAGGAATTAAATTATAGTGAAGAGTAATAATCACATATAGTGTTCATTCTAAAAAACTGAATATTTTAATTATAATAAACTAAGTAATAGGTCTTCAGTTCCCAAGGTGTGTGACAGATCTGAGAAAAAAAATCATGTCATTATAGTAGGTCTTAAAATCGCAAATGATCAAACAAAAAAGGGTTTTACTTTTCCCTTTCCATTTGTTTTGGAAGGATTTTGATCTT